>NC_068294.1:17082091-17382091 GCF_025860055.1 Xyrauchen texanus
TCACATCGTGACAACAGTGGCATGTGTTTCATGGGCTGCATTCACAATAACATACTAAACATACCACTGTTACTACTTCTGCAATGCCAGTCTATGGCAGAAATAAGAGTAGTATGGTAGTATGTCATTACCAAGGTGTTTAATCTGACAAATTCTATTTCACTAACCTCTCACAAATCTATGTTTTTATTACAGTACATCATGTTTAATGCATTCATCGACATAGACACCAACACTGACATCAACACCGACATCAACACCGACATCAACACTGTAGAACTGAATAAAAAAAACGTATATAAAACAAATCATCAGTAACACATTAAGACACACTTTAGACTCAAAATAAACAAAAAATAAATCTTCATACCAATTTTGCCTGCTTGTGAGCTAAGAGAGGGGTTTGTATCTTGAAGTTACTTAATCGGATGGCTTAGCGATGATAACATCATTAAATCGCTTCATGAAAACGATAAAACAGGATGTGACCTGTCCAGAATGCACGAAGGGAATAAAATAAAATATAAACAAAAACTTAAAGAATAAAGAATAAATCGTTCTCAAATAAATGACAGTAGAGTGTAAAATCAGAATAAGTATTATGAAATAATCAAAATATAAAAACAAACAAATTAAACTAATCAAAAGTTACTGAAATAAACGAGCGTTTAAGCACACAAGCGTCATCTAGTGGACATAAACATCATGGACACGGAAAGTTTTGTGACTGAAATTACAATGTTTATCTTCGTAATATCATGTTTACCCTTACCAAAAATTTAAACTAGCTGCTCATACCCCTCCCCAGCCCTAGAAAGGATGGGGGAGTGTACGTAAAAGGAGGCAATGGAGGGAGGAGTGTGACGAGGAAGAGGGCAGGGCCAGACCCCAATCTGGCTAATCAGCCGAAGAGAGGGATAAGTGTAGCGGAATGCAGCAGTTCGGGAGAGAGAGAGCCACATGCAGCTGTCATGTGTGCTGTTATGTTTTTGTTCTTATTGAAATATTACTTTGATTGTTCAGCCAGTTCCCGCCGCCTCCTTTCACATTTTAACCTTGTTACATACTTTTTGTTTTTACAACCTTTATTGTACTTTCTTATACACACAGCAGGCATTGTATTAAGCAGCTCATAACCCTTTCAAATGAAAAGTTTTTAAGATTATTTTGTGTAAAATTCAAGAATCTGTCTATCTGAATTAAACTTTGTCTGCAAACATTGTGCAGTCTTCCATGTCTGATGTAGGTTCAGCACACGTCAGGAAGCACAAAGTGTCTGCTTTGATGACTCTCTTTTCAACTCCTCTCCCAACTACAAACGCAAATCTGGCTGATCAGTAAATCGAGATGCAGTTCAAGTCAAACACCTATTAACTGGAAAAATATGTTGGTGTTAAAGTAGGTGGAGCTCACACCTTCCTATTGGCAATTGGCAGTTAGAAGAGCAGGCACAAAGATTTCCTTAAAGTTTGCACTGGCAAGCTATTTCAAACCACCGCAACAAACTCAAAAAAACACTCTTTTTGGCCAGATTTTGTTTAAAATGACTTCACATGTTCTTTCTTCAATTTTGCTACAAGTATATTAGCACTGTCAGTACCCAACATCTCCTTTTGTGTTCCACAGAGGAAACAAAGTAATACAGTTTAGAACAAAATGTGGGTGAGTAAAGAATTACAAGGTTTTCATTTTTGGGTCAGCTATCCTTTAAGAAAATGTATACTAGTTTTCTATTTTGTTTGTTTTTAAACAGTAAAGTACAGTATGATTGGCTGCTAACAAAATAAATAAAATAATGAAATAACTGGGATCTTAGCAGATATGACATTTATCACTGCTGTTCTTCCCACCCTTGGTCTAAACACTTTAAATCGAACCCAGTCTGTCAAAGAATTAAAGGAAACCAAACAAAATACCAACTCTTATCACCATCACTTATCTGAAGAGGTGAAATACCATCTCAGAATGCATCACAGCCCGGCTCTAAGCATCAGATGACCTGTCTTCAGATGTCCCTGAATGCTCAGTCCACCTTATTTTCTTCACCCACTCAGAATGCCAAGACTCAACCTGATCAGAGGGCGAGCACCATTCAGACAGTCTGTGAGAACAGTGTGCCATTTGAAATGGACACACACATTTGCGCTTCTTTGAGTGAAACCTCTAATCCATTATACTTTTTTTCAAAGAACAGTCTGTCTTTGGAGGCCCAGTGGAAAATCAATGGGCAGAATAATGATGCAGGCTTGGTTTGGCTTGGATCTATGCTTTGCATTCAGTGTCATCCTGAACAAAGATTGGATGCAAGCCCTTTTGCAAGGCCATGGCCCATACAAGTGATTTCATTCAGTTACTTTAAATCGTTCTCTCTCTCTGTCTCTTTCCATATTTCCATCCATTTATATCCACAGGTAACATGGTAGTAGGCTAATTGTGCACAACAGCCTTAGCCAAGGAAGGGAAAGATACAGTGACACTGAGACAATGGGCAATAAGTGTAAGAGACATCTCTAAATCATAGGGAACTTACAGATGGAAATCAAACACAGAAATTCCAGAATAAACTACTCTTTGGATCCAATGAGGTGCTTAGTGGTCCATGGACTTGCCTCAGTGTGTAATTATGCCAGAGAGAAAATGTACTTAAACTAAGGGGAGATAAAAGGATTTGTAAGGCTATGTAAATACAGAAAAAGTGTGGCATAAGCAATCAATAATTAATTTACATTCATCAGTCGGAGGCGATTAACAGCCTTTCCCCCTCATTACCCCCTAAATGGCTGCATTGCCTTCTTTACCCTGTAATCTGAATGACCATTGTGACAATCACGGATTACCAAACCACGAAATCGATAAAACAGGATACGAACCACTCCATGTTAGTCCAATTAAATCACACGGTTCATGTCCTGAAAGGTGCAACTGGAATTTGCAGCAGTGGCCACAAATAGTGTTAATTTACTGTGAGTTTACAGAGATAAAGAGAGATCATAATTTTTAAAGACAAGAGTAACACAGAGGACCTTGAAATGCTTAGCATGTTGTAGACACTTCAGGAGGCTACTTTCATTGATGGAACTTAATATTTTGTTTTTGTCTTAAAATAAAACATTATTCAAAAGGTTTCAAACAGTGCAATCTTGCTGCAACTGAAAGTTAATAACACTCTGAACTAAACAATATATGATGAATGATGAAAAAAATATGGAAGAAATTATATTTTTTTAGTTCTGTTTTGAAAATGTGTCACGCAATCAGATAAATGCATGCATCCTCAGTGACAGATCTGCACAAACTAAATATTGCCTGGGTATGAATCTCATCTCTAGTGTTATGATAAGCACAACAGCTTCTGAAATAGCAAGTGTGTACTAGACTGAACATTAGTTATTGACATTCAGATGCAGTAGTGTCTTTCAGCCAGTCCAGTGGAGACAAAGTCAAAATTCCAGTCACTGTGGGTTTAGAGGACTTGCAGGTATAAATATAGGATTTAGTTTTTAAAAGGTTTAAGGGAAAGTGTAAAGGTATTTGCAGGGTTCGAATTATGATTTCATCTTTGTGGGGGTCTCTTAAAAAAAAAAAAAAGTAGCCTATAAGCAGGCGTTTTGTGTGTGATAAATAATTGCTTAACACTGCACTTGATTCTTTTGATTTCAATGTTTATTAATACAGGAGTAGAGAAACGAGTAGACTGTCCTCTTTTTTTGAAATAAACCCGAATTTTGCCAAAGTTGTACCTGATGTTGGTAGCAGTCTTTTTATTTTTGGTGGCATGGTTGCTGGTTCTGAACTTTACACTATTTCTAAAATATTCTAACTGATCCCCCAGCGTGAGTTATTCTAGTGACCGTTATTTAGAACCTGTCACTTTAATGTTTCCATGGTGACGCATCATTGCTTGTCACGTTACACAGCGCAACCACAACACAGCGCTGAATGAATGATGATCTGCTTTTATGTCATTTTTCCTTTTTATACAAAATATTCACAAATGTATTAGCTATAACATGAAACACTGATATTCCGATTGTCAAATATGTGCAAGTGGATGTGTTTTGTTGTTTAAACGCCTTTATAACGATCGCGTTAAGTTAGTTGAGCTGTATGTGCGATGGGCGGCGCCATGTTATTTTACAACACGTCAATTCCTCAACTTCTCACGAAATACATGAAAGTAAGTGGCCGGTGAACTGGGAGAAGAATAGAGTAAAATGTAAAGCTACTTACACAATGTGTATCTGATATGAAAACGTGTCTTATTGTAACGTAACGTTAATGGAAAGGATTATTATTGCCGCTTCCCTAGACATCAGTGTGTATTTTACAAACTCAAAATATTTTTTTGCTAGTACTTATGTGTATTTAAATGTCTGAAACCTAAAATAAACATTATGTGGTTGAAAACACAGAACAGTTGATCTGTCTATGGTTGTGATACATGACAGCAGCACTGAGCGCGTCTGTCTCTGGCTCAGCGCCAGCCAAAGCACGTTTGAATTTAGCAGTTGATCACGTGATGCACTGACCGTTCTAATCACACCGGTGTTGATCGATCATACCTGCAAAAGGGTTAACATAAACATTGAAGGAATATATTGAAGGAAAAAATGCTTTATTTGTAATTTAAAATAATGGTGCTGATGATTTTTAGAGACCCCCACAGGTGTATGATTTTACTGCTTTCATGGGAGCTCATCCTCTCTCTATGGGAGCTCAGCTCCCACTGGCTCCCACGTAATTCGAACCATGGGTATTTGTGATACAAGATATACAACACAAGGTTATAATAAGCTCCACATAAAGTGCAGCACTCCTATTGATGTAGGGTGCTCTCTCTCTCTGAGTGTGTGGCTGTATATCGCTCTCTCCCTCTTTTTCGACACACTACTCAGGTTCCCATGATGGATGCTGACAGTTGCCTGAGGCATTTAAAAAAAGAAAAAAAAAGAAAGAAAAAATGAGGTAGAGAGTTTCGGGGGAACTTCTATTTACAGATACAGCCTTCTCCTGTGTAGACCTGGGAGAGCTAGAATTCATTGATCAGAATTCAAATGTTTTGGTCCCTCACAACCATCTCAACCCCTCCAGAGGTACTAAGTCTAACACTCAGATTATTGTGTCAACAGTGTCCTCTGCTGTTGCTCAGCTTTTAAACTCATAATACAAATAATTGATACACTGTTACGTTTATTTATTACATACTCTCTTTTGTATTAATATATTGTAATAATAATACTTTATCATTGCTACTATGTTACATTATGTCCAAATAATATTGAAATTACAACAACATAATAATAATAAATGTTAATTCATTTTTATTTCTATAAAGTTTAGTACTAAAATATCGATATTATAATATTAATAATTTACCATTATTAATATTGTATATTCTGTAATAATAAATATTGAAATTACATTATTATAACTCATATTGTTGTTTTCATTATTATTAATAATATTATTAATTCTGATATATTTCTTTTAGCCCTGCGGTGTAATATAAAGGATGATACATATCATATATATATATATGGCAAAACAGGACAGTATGCTGTCAGAAATCAACTTCAATACTTCTTTCATGGCACTGTTTTATCCGAGCTTTTATTCAGCGCTTGCTTTTCTTTGACACGTGCGCCCCTTGCGAACACAAATGGTCACGTCTTCCGTGTTTACGACAGTCTGTGAGCCTGTATTCCTTTACGGCAGATAACGTAGTCACTTGTGTTTCCAGAGTCAACAGCATGCTTGTTGATAGAAGTCCCAAAACAGGACAGTATGTTGTCAGAAATCTACTGAGATACTTATTTCAGTGTTTTATAGGAGCTCTTTCATTCAGCGCTTGCTTTTCTTTGACACGTGCGCCCCTTGCGACCACAAATGGTCACGTCTTCCGTGTTTACGACAGTCTTTGAGCCTGTAATCATTTACGGCAGATAACGTAGTCACATGTGTTTCCAGAGTCAACAGCGTGCTTGGTGATAGAAGTCCAAAATAGACCGTTTTTAAAGGTAAATTGTCCTTTTCTAATGCCGTTGTACATTCTAGAATAACATATGTTTTGTCAAAATGTATATAAAAGATGAACAGTTAATATTATTTGTCTAAATTCTGCACTCGGATGTGGTACAGATACTTGAAGCTAATCTTTCTGGTTAACCATGCTTGATTGTACTCTAGTACCACGACTTATATTTCTTTCTTGAGATTTAATGATCATTATAATGAAGATTTATATATATAATTAATATTTACAATCGATTCATTCATGCTTATGCGAGGAAAACGATGAACAAACGTTTATTTGACTCATTCATTATAGTTCAACAAAGTTTAAGCCAGGGATTATGTGAACGTGTTTTTTTTATTTTTGTTTACATGTGTTCTGCAGTTTTGTTATATCATTATGTCATTCGGCGGTGGTCGTGGAGGGGGTCGTGGCGGTGGCTTCAACAGAGGTGGGGGACGGGGCGGCGGATTCGGTGGTGGACGAGGCGGCGGATTCGGTGGTGGACGAGGCGGCGGATTTGGTGGTGGTCGAGGGGGCAGAGGTGGATTCAGACAGCAAGACTTTGGCCCACCGGAATATGTTGTCGGTATGGTTGTTTGTTTCCTGTATTTTAATTTAAATTTAAATTGTGATAGGCGTTCCAAAACTTCCCATCAGGTCATAATTGTCATCATAATCATGTTCCTTATTTTTTTTTTTTAGCCCTAGGAGAGTTTATGCACCCCTGTGAAGATGAAATTGTCTGCAGATGTGTGACAGAGGAAAACAAAGTTCCCTACTTCAATGCTCCTGTATACCTTGAAAACAAAGAACAGATTGGAAAAGTAGACGAGATCTTTGGGCAGCTTCGCGACTTTGTATCCTTAAATGTTACTGCAAGTAATCATGGGGCTGTTGACCTTTAAAATGACTTCAAGTGAAGGGTTCCTGTATAATTATTTTGCTAAGCTCATTTTATTTCCATTAATATGTGTAAGTCCTTAAGACATTTCTCAGTATTTTTCAGTCAAACTGTCTGAAAATATGAAGGCATCCTCTTTCAAGAAGTTACAGAAGGTAAGCTCAAACAGTTTTTTTTTTTTCTGTCTCCATTTAGATTTTTTTTTTCACCTCAGTATGCAAGTGCATTACAGCATTGTTTTCTTCCAATATGATGCAAAACACAGTGTTCCTGATATTCTCAGCAAATTTATAAAGCTCTTATAGTATATCCAGTGGACTTTTACAAGGATGTGTCTACAATGCTTAACATTTTTAATCACTCACTTTTCTCCTGAATCAGTTCTACATTGATCCAATGAAGCTGCTGCCCCTCCAAAGATTCCTCCCCAGGCCTCCAGGTGAGAAGGGGCCTTCTCGAGGAGGAAGAGGTGGAGGTGGGAGAGGAGGTAAGACCATACGTGCTTTGGAATTTGATTTCAAAAGAAGAAAATAGTGTTATATTCAATAATGGTTATTCATTATCTCATGTAATATGTCATTAGTTAACTAATATTTAAGTATATCTGTTCAGGGAATATGCTAAAGAGAGTAATTTGTTTGCAGGTGGATTCCGTGGTGGACGTGGAGGAGGAGGATTCCGTGGTGGACGTGGAGGAGGAGGATTTGGTGGACGAGGAGGAGGAGGATTCGGTGGAGGTGGCAGAGGAGGTGGTGGTGGGTTCAGGGGAGGTAGAGGTGGAGGTAGCGGACGTGGATTCAGAGGTGAGTTGGCAATTTTAATCATCAGAAATCAATAATGAAATCAGAAAATTACTGGAATTAAAAAAGAGAATGAGAATGTCTTCACATAATTCATTTGAAAAGAAACAACACAAAATATGCACTCTGCTTGCTTTGAAGGTGGAAGATGATGAAGGCCTTAAAGGAATCGGATATATTGTTTTATCTTCAGAGGAGGCTTCCAAAGAGACGCCAGAAGCAGCATTTGGGGCCTTACACAGTCTTTGGACTCTGTTCATTGATGCCTCTCTTGTACAGCTGAAGTTTTTACTCTGTTTTGTACCATATTTGTATTTTTTTTTCAGCAGTTACATTGTATTTGGTGTATTAATAGGGCTATTTTTTTAAGTTGACATGTTTGTGTACAAGATGGCAGGTGTCTCCCACAAAAACTTCACTTGTTGGTTTGTTTCCACTTGTGTTTACACATTGTGGTGCCAACTTGGTGATTATCTACAGCGTCTCTTAAGTTACATTGCTGTATTGTAATTGACATCTGAATTTCTGTCAGCTTTGGAATAACCATGTATTTGCTCATTAAAATCTATGGCATATTTACAACTCTCTTTTAATCTCTTTTAATTTTAAATTTAAGTAGGTAAACTTATCTGGTATGTGATAGATGTGTTATGGGACTACTCGACATGTTTGTTCACAAAACATTCTGCCATTTCCAGTGTAGATTGTGCCCTTTCAGATTAGGTAAAAAATTGGTTATGCAAACCTTTTAGATAAAGAAAAGTGTTTTTATCAGCAGCTGGACAAAATATTTTGTCAGAGGATTTTCTAGGCACTCCTTCACTGCAGAGCAAGAAAAGGCTGTACTTGCAAATCAATACTATGAAACCTAACTTATACAATTGTGATAGATGATGGTGATAATATAATTTGGCTGTCGTGTATACTACTGGCAGCAGAAAATGCATTGACAGGCTTCTAGTTTGTCAGAAAACTGCTCTTAGAACGTTTAAGTATTTGTATAGCAAAGCAATCGTTTAGCAACAGACCAATGACAGAAATAAGCGATTACGTGCGCTGTTAAAAACAACGTTCTTTGCTAAAGCGTAGCCTTAACCTTTTCTCTGATTGGCTGGAGAAAGAGTTCATCAGTTTGCCACAACCCTCTTTCCTTTTCACTCGGTGGAAGAAAAGCATGGACACGTCTGGGAAAGTAAGTTTACAGGCGAAATATGCCTTCACATATTCCTTCACCTTCACTTTTCGAAGAACACTAAACATACATTTTCGAGTTTTGTGTAAGTGACGCATTTGTGCTCTATTGCAAACACTCGAGAGACGAAATTCAATATAAATGCTTACAAATATGTAACACCACTTGTGCATGGTAGGAGAGCAGATCAAGTTATACAAAGGTTCATTGTGCTGCTTTGACCTGTTTTCGTTGACCTTGTTTGATTATATTTTAAAATGCATGTTTGATCAGAAAGCAGTTAGACTGATTTTTGAGTCCATGGTGATCGAGCATTGCACCTACTTTTAGAAGCCAGCATGCAAAAAGAAGTGGATATTCAGAATATATTGGGCAGATTTAATGCGCATGGACTTTATTGCATGTCATCTACAAAGTAGTGTATATATGATGTTTTGTGTCTAACTGCATCTCGATCTGGCATAAATAATGCATCTGCATACAGTTGAAGTCAGAAGTTTACATACACCTCAGCCAAATACGTTTAAACTCACAATTCCTGACATTTAATTGTAGAAAACATCCCCTGTCTTAGTTCAGTTAGGATCAGTACTTTTATTTTAAGAATGTGAAATATAAGAATAATAGTTGAGAAAATAATTTTTTTCAGCTTTTACCTTTCATCACATTCCAAGTGGGTTAGTAATGTACATACACTTTGTTAGTATTTGGTAGCATTGCCTTTAAATTGTTTAACTTGTGTCAAATGTTTTAGGTAGCCAAAATGTTTCTCACAATAAGTTGCTGGAATTTTGGCCCATTTCTCCAGACAGAACTGGTGCAGCCGAGTCAGGTTTATAGGCCTCCTTGCTCGCATACGCTTTTTCAGTTCTGTCCACAAATTGTCTATCGGATTGAGGTCAGGGCTTTGTGATGGTCACTCCAATACCTTGACTTTGTTATACCTAAGCAATTTTGCCACATCTTTGGAGGTATGCTTTGGGTCATTGTCCATTTAGAAGACCAATTTGCGACCGAGCTTTAACTTCAATATATCCACTTAATTTCCTTCCTCATGGTGCCATCTATTTTGTGAAGTGCACCAGTCCCTCCTGCAGCAAAGCACCCCTACAGCATGATGCTGCCTTCCCCATTCTTCGCGGTTGGGGTGGTTTTCTTCTGTTTGCAAGCCTCACTCTCCAAACATAACAATGGTCATTATGGCCAATTTTTGTTTCATCAGACCAGAGAATATTTCTCCAAATGTAAGAGCTTTTTCCCCAAGTGCACTTTCAAACTCTAGTCTGGCTTTTTTATGGTGGTTTTGGAGCAGTGGCTTCTTCCTTGCTGTGCAGCCTTTCAGGTTATGTTGATATAGGATTCATTTACTGTCAATATAGATACTTGTCTACCTCTTTCCTCCTGCATCTACACAAGGTCCTTTGCTGTTGTTCTGGGATTGATTTGCACATTTCACACTAAACTATGTTCATCTCTAGGAGACAGAATGTGTCTCCTTCCTGAGCTGTATGATGGCTGCGTGGTCCCATGGTTTTGATTCTTGTGTACTATATTTTGTACAGATGAATGTGGTACCTTCAGGTATTTGGAAATTTCTCCCAAGGATGAACCAGACTTGTGGATGTCCACAATTTTTTGTCTGAGGTCTTGGCTGATTTCTTTAGATTTTCCCATGATGTCAAGCAAAGAGGCACTGAGTTTGAAGCTAAGCATTAAATGCATCCACATGTACACTTCCAATTCAGTACACCTCTTATCAGAAGCTAATTCTCTAAAGGCTTGACAACATTTTCTGGAATTTTCCAAGCTGCTTAAAGGCACAGTTAACTTGTATGTTAACTTCTGACCCATTGGAATTGCGATATGGTTCATTAATATCTGTAAACAATTGTTGGAAAAATTACTTGTACAAATAAGATGTCCTAAATGACTTACCCAAACTATAGTTTACTAATATTACGTTTGTGGAGTGGTTAAAAAAATGTTTTAATGACTTCAACCTAAGTTTATGTAAACTTCTGACTCAACTGTACTTACAAAGCAGTAACTTATCTAACCTTCATTATAGGAGATTCCACTGCATCTCATATAGCAGTATATTTAAGTACTCATTTTTTTTAAATGTATCCACAGGTGATCAAATGCAAGGCAGCAGTGGCCTGGGAGGCTAGTAAGCCTCTCTCCATTGAGGAGGTGGAGGTAGCTCCACCCCAAGCCCATGAAGTCAGAGTTAAGGTAAACCATTAATCTGAACATTGTACCTCTTGACTAAAACAAAAGGTTATTTGGTGTGCATAGACACTTGATGAGTCAAACTTAGAAGAACCCAATTGTGTTAGTATTCACATCAAGAAAAATAACATGAGGATTTCACCATCAAACTGAAATTAGTTAGTAATATATGTTGGCCATTTGAAACCTTTGTTTTTAAAGATTTAAATTTACATCAGATGGTTATGATCTTTTTGTGACTAATCTTTATCTCAGTTGGAGCCTCTTGTGCAGCATAATTTTTAGTCAAGATTTGACTTTTTAATAGCTTGAGCTCTGTTAAAAGCACAAACAAACTGGGTAGCAGCTGCACCCTGTCAATGCTCGATGTTTTGGTACACCGAAGTTCAGTTTTGACCCTATTGTCTTGTCTCAAGCATATTTATGCAGGAGAAAGTAGTGAAAATTGGTGCATTCTTTATTATAAAGTAATTCTGCAAAATCATAGAGAAAAATATAATTGCTTTTCAAAATACAACTATGGTTCTATGTTTCAGATTCATGCTACGGGCGTATGTCACACTGACGCATACACCCTGAGTGGAAGTGACCCTGAGGGCTTATTTCCTGTCATTATGGGTCACGAGGGAGCAGGCACTGTTGAGAGTGTTGGGGAAGGGGTCACCAAGTTCAAACCAGGCATGTCAAAATGTGTTTGGGCCTATATAGCCTCTCGTGAATTAATGTTTTCAAAATGTAAGCATTATTATGAGTTAAGAAGCAATCAAATTGTCTAATTTCTTCACAAGGTGATACTGTCATTCCACTATATGTTCCCCAGTGTGGAGAGTGCAAGTTTTGTAAAAACCCCAAAACCAACTTGTGCCAGAAGATCAGGTAATTATGAATAGGATTTACTTAAAGGAATAGTTTTCCAAAAAATTAAGAGACTCAACGTTATTCGCTTACCCTTATTCCATCCCAGATGTGTATGATTGTCTTTCTTCAGCAGAACACAAATAAAGATAATAATAAGAAGATAGAGCTCTGTCAGGTCCTTATAATGGAATTGCATGTGTGCCAGATGGTCCAAGTCATATTTTGGCAGCATAAAAGTAATCTATGCGACTCCAGTCGATCAATGAATGTCTTCTGAAGTGAATCGAAAGGTTTATGTAAGAAACAAGTCGATAATTAAAATGTTTTTAACTTTAAATCAGCACTTCCATTCAGGACTCTGATGCTGTTTGAAATGGCCAAACTCTCGCGTGATGTACGTTCTTCTGTTGCAAATAAGTTCCACTTCAGAATTCTCACGTGAACTTGCCAACCTGCTTACATCATGCTTCGCATCAGCTGCTGGCGGAAAGCAATTTTTAAAAGTTAACATTTTAATTATACATTTATTTTTTACACAAGCATATTGATTTGATTCAGAAGACCTCCATTGATCATCTGGAGTTGTGTGGATTACTTTTATGCTATACCTAAATATGACTTTTGGACCATCAACCTGCTGGCAACTGTATATATCCATTATAAGGACCTGTCAGAGCTCTGTCTTCTAAAAATCTTAATTTGTGTTCTGCTAAAGAAAGACAGTCATGAACATCTGGGATGGCATCACATTTTTGGGTGAACTATTCCTTTAATGAGAGCTCTCTTCAGTATGTGTGCTAAGTTGCACAACTACAAGCAATGTTGGTTTGCAGAGACTCGGTTCTCATTTAATTATTTAGGGTGACCCAGGGTCAGGGTCTGATGCCTGACAAGACCTCCAGATTCACCTGTAAAGGCAAGCAGCTCTTCCACTTCATGGGTACCAGCACCTTCTCTGAGTACACTGTTGTGGCTGAAATCTCTCTGGCAATAGTGGATGAACATGCTCCCCTGGACAAAGTCTGTTTGCTGGGCTGTGGCATCTCCACTGGATATGGAGCTGCTCTCAATACTGCCAAGGTCTTCATGCTGAATCTGCGCTCTGATCCAGCTTCTCATTTAATTTATTTAGGAGAAATTAATATATATTGCATATTTGATGCTGCCTCCACAAATCCCAGTCAACAGTCACATGTTCACCCTGGTAGGTTGAAGCTGGCTCTACATGTGCTGTGTTTGGTTTGGGAGCTGTCGGGCTTGCTGTCATAATGGGCTGCAGATCACAAGGTGCCACCAGGATCATTGGCATTGACATCAATCCAGACAAGTTTGAAACTGCCAAAAAGTTTGGAGCCACTGAGTTTGTGAACCCCAAGGACCACAGCAAGCCCATTCAGGAGGTGCTGGTGGAGCTGACAGATGGAGGAGTGGACTATTCCTTTGAATGCATCGGCAATGTTGCCATTATGGTAATCTACTTAAACAATAAGCATTTAGTTGAGGATGAACAAAAGCTGCCTGATACAGCCACCCAAATGTCTACTGTTCTCCGTTCAGCAGCTGTTATAATTTTCTCTCAAAGTATTTTCTGCCATGGTGATTCATAATCATGTGTGTTTATTATGACTATCACTGTAATTTTTATTTTGAATTTCAGAGAGCTGCTCTTGAGGCATGTCACAAAGGCTGGGGAACCAGTGTCATTATTGGCGTGGCAGGAGCAGGTCAAGAAATCTCCACCCGCCCTTTCCAGCTGGTAACAGGGCGTACGTGGAAAGGCACAGCCTTTGGTGGTGGGTGTATGTTTTTTTTGAAGGAATGATTAACACCAAAATCTGTCATTATTTACTCACTCATGTCATTCCAAACCCCTATGACATTTTTTTTTTCCCCGGAAAAGGAGAATTTGAAGAATATACTGGCTGCACCTAAATTGGAACGGGTGGTGTTAAGCTTCAAAATGACAAAAAAAGCACCATAAAAGTATTATAATGGTGGTCCATGGCTTGTCTTTTGAAGCCATATGATAGCTTTTCATGACGAACCAGCAGAAATACAAGTTATTCACTGAAAATATTTTAGTCGCTGTTGGTCTCAATCAAATAAGACACTTTTAGATGCATTGTGTCAGGTTTGACATTTGAGAACCAATTACGTTTGATGTTACTGATGTAAAAGCATTACTTGATGCTTCTAAATGTGTTCTATTTAAAAAAAATGTGAGCATTGTATACAAAATAAGGATGCACCCAGGGGCGTCAGAATGCGGGTTATGATGGACCTGAGTAACGGGCCCACAGAAAGGCTACATTGATATTCCATTATATTATCAATTGTTATATACATACATAGGGTTGGGCGATATACCGGTTCAAATTTGCCAACCGGTATACATTTTGGATTATGTCTCTATCACGGTAACGCAAAATTGCCAAACGAGAAATGTGTACAGCACATAACACGCACGTATTACAAACTCTGTCGGATAAATGGAGGAAGGCGAAGTGACCGCTCATTCCTCAAATTCATTTTGAATGAAAAGATGAGAGGAGATTATGAAGCAAGAAGTTTGTCCTATGTGGTGTGGAATTGGTTTGGCTATAGAAAACGCCATACTGAGCAGAAAACAGTGATTTTTAAGGTTTGTACATTTGTGTATGTGGATATATCCATGAGTGCTTATATATCAGTGGTCAGGGCTTCATGTGAGACAGTTTTTCCACTGACCGCTGCATACATCAATAGATGAAAAGCTTAAATAAATGACACTGAATCCGCTACTGTGGTATGAAATTTCGCTTGAGCCACCGTCAAAGCAAATCCAATGACATTCTTCCCATGCTCGAAAAATGCCTCCAATCCAAACACGCACAGCTGTGTTTTGTATGAGTGTTGCGCACGCAGTCTGAAACACGCAAGTGCGCGTGAGTATTGAAGTCATCCAATTCCCATAATTTGTCAAAAAGCGCAGATCACACCAGTTATTCATTCTGGTTTCTCTCTATGTCAAGTAGGTTTTTAAAATCCACATCAAAACCCTTTCTAAAATTCAGTTTGAATGATATTTGATATCAGGAAACAAACCAGCCATATTTTCAGATATTGCATATTTTCTTTATAGAGATTACTAAAAACACAAAGTTTTTTGTTTATGGATATTTTTTATTTATTTTATTTGTTATTTTACTTTTTTGTATTTCCTTGAGAAGATGTTAAGTTTCTTCAATATAATCAACTATAAGTATATAGTTAATAATTATAACAACAACAATAATAATAATATAAGAAGAAAAAGATTTTTGTGAAAAAAAGATTTATTTTTTTTTTACTATGCTTGTCAACAATACCCCCCACCTTCCGCTACTCACGCATCTATCTATCTATATAAAATATACAGCATTTTACTTTAGTGGTAAATTTACCATCAGCTGTTCATCTATGATGCCTAAATGTTATTTTCTTATTATTCTTCAGAACTACATGGGATAAATGTGAAATTTTCCTCACATTAAGCCACAAAGAAAATTTTAGGAACAAAATCAACACTGTAGTTGCACTCAGATGACATTGTCTATTTAAAGAGACGAAACCAATTTAGCATGTGTTCTGAGTATCAATGTAAATTGTAAATAGAACTATAAATATGTAACAAATATATATGCAAAATAATAAATGCAGTTTCAAGACGTTTATTCTTCATAAGCTAAAATGTGACCAATACGATGAAAAATCGACACAATATAAACTTGAATCTGGAAATCTGTAACAATACCCAGCCCTAATTTTAAGTTAATTTTAGACTCTGTGCAAATATCAGTTGGCAAGTTCTTCAACTACCTGAGAGCAGAAATGTCATGGGATAGACTGAACAAACTGCCACTCTTCTAATTTAAGAAATGTTATGGTGAATTTGCCAACAAGAAAACTCATAAATTTACATTACTTTGCGAAAGTCGTTTCACAAAAACATTTGTCTTTAAGATGGTTATTTATATTTTCAGCATTAGTGTGTCAATAGGAAATATAAATGTTAAGCTGCTTTCACACTGCCAGCGATACGCAGCAACAAAACAACCTCATACCATTCATTTTGAATGAGAGCTGGCGACTTTCGGCAACACAAGCAACGGCGACCGTTGGCGACCGGATGTGGGCGTGTCCAGCGACAAAGTTGAAAAATGTTTAACTTTATGCAAATGAAGAGCGACTTTCGGGAGCGACAGCCAATATGAGAGAAGATGGTAGAGCTCACGTGATCCTAATATTTTAATAATAATATTAATTGTAAAGAAACAGTGCCGTTTAGACTCTTCATACACACCACTAGCGACCTAATTGCCAGCCACTGGCGACATGCAGCGACAAAGTTGCTGGCAGTGTGAGCGCAGCTTCAGTATCCCAAACATTACTTAAGCAAATAGAAAAGATTAGAAGAGAAGAACAGGGAGCACTGCAACAGATGGCATGGTCCCCACAGATACCCCCACTGAATATTGTGTCAGTCTGGGATTACAAGAAGAGACTGAAGCAATTGAGACAGCTGAAATAGATAGAAGAACTGTGGCAAGAAGCTTGAAACATCCTATCTGCCAAAAACCAAGAAAACTGCATCCAGGTGTACCTAAGAGTGCTGTGCTGTTTTAAAGGCAAAGGTGGTCACACCAGATATTGATTTGGCTTTTTTTTTTTTGTTTGTTTACTGGACTTTATGATGTTAATTGCTAAATTAAAACTATTTATGGAATTATTTTTGAAGAAATAATCCCTATTCAACATTTTCCCCAAGTGCCTAAAACTTTTGCACAGTACTGTACTGCCCTACAAAGCAAAAAAGGCAGTAACTACGCAGAGTGCAGAACTGAGAAAAATGACTTTAAAGTTATCCTGTTATCCAGCCTAAGTAGTTGTAGGTAGATTATTGGACATGTGGCTGTTTTGTTACTTTATATTAGCTTATTTTTTGTACATATCAATCCTCATATTTAATTTGATATTTTACCCCTATTTTGCAGTTACTGTATTCTTGCTTTGTATTACTTACCAAAAACGTGGCACCATACCAAGGAAAAAGGCGGTAACTACAGATTCTCCAAAAACTATTTTGCCACAACTTGGGCTCTGGGTGTGTTATACACTGTATTTGAAATAATTGGAACCATTTGTTTTCCTGAACATGGATATACCAAACCCAAACTAATTTGACCATTTTAGGTCAATATTTTCCACCCAGAAGCTGTTCTGATGCTGAAACAGCTGCTTAAAGTCTCACATTGCTAAGCTGTGTCAAGGCCCAAATTGGGAAAATTTATTTTGAATAGGACCACATGCTTTTCTAGTTATTGAATATTTTTCCACCGCTGGTTGGATTATAACTTTGTGACATGAACAACAAAATGATGACATGGCATCGGCGATGATGTGAAGTTACAGAGGATAAAGTTACAGCTAGGAGCAGGGAGGATCAGGGGCAGGTAAGCAAAGCTATTTAAAACATCGCCTGTCAATTAACATAATGCTATCTGAATGGACCTCTGAGAGGAAGTCCCGCCCTTGTGGCTGACAGGTGTTTATATTGTGATATCCTAGCCTCTAAATGTTTAATCTGTCACTTACCATTCTCCGGGTATTTTCTTTTCAATGCCATTTCGACCATCTTCTTTCCCCGGCTTTGTGCCATCTCAAACAAAATTTGTGTGAAGTTAGAAGTGTGAAATCGCAAATGTTAAAACCGTCCCGTGAGGATGCCGCGAAGTCAGCTGTGTGTGTTCACCATGGAAACAGTAACTTCACTGCGCAGCAACACGGTTATTTTTTGTTAGGTAAAACATAACAAGAATACAGTAATGGATGTTACTGTACTCTTGCTTTGTTTCACTAGGGCTTTTTGCAGTTACTGTACAAACGACTACCATTTTTCTCCAAAACGACACACATTTGAGATAAGATGTTTTGTCACATAACAAAGGATGCCTTGAATGTCATGAAAATGATAATAACTCATTTTTGACCAAAAATGCAGTTACTGCCTTTTTGTTTTGTAGGGCAGTGTATACAAGTATAATTTATTTTGTTAGCTTTTATTTATTTTATAAAGTATTGCTTTAATCAAATAATATTTGCATTTTAAAAAAAAACAAGTTGTGAATTACTTATGAATTAGCACTGTTAAGTATCCATCTAAAATGTTTATCCCCACCACAAACCCAAATTGTTATAGGAGCCCTAAAACAGTTCTGTGCCAAAATTTGTTTCGTTTGACAATTAAAACCATTGGCAAATTGATAATAAACATAAGTACTTATTACATATATTTATTGTGTTGAATAAAGTTTTTTTTTCTGTGTAATATAAAGAAATGCTTACAGAAATAAAGGAAATCCACAAAATGTCACCCATTTTGAATATGCATAATGTTAATTTGTAATGTAAAATGTAAGTTTTGTGGTTTATAACTGCATATAAGTGCAAAGATGTTTTAGAAATGTTAAGTGATCTATTTTCACATTAATTTCACACCATGCTATATACTGTGTGTGTGTATGTATGTATATATATATATATATA
This sequence comes from Xyrauchen texanus, assembly GCF_025860055.1. Taxonomy (NCBI): domain Eukaryota; kingdom Metazoa; phylum Chordata; class Actinopteri; order Cypriniformes; family Catostomidae; genus Xyrauchen; species Xyrauchen texanus. The sequence continues at coordinate 17,100,655 of NC_068294.1, forward strand.
TATATAATTATATTGATCTTTTATGTTCGAAATATGTCCTGTCATGTGTTCATTAGTTTCAGTCTATATTCAATGGAAGTGATTTATTTTTAGAACAATAAAATCGCTTTTGAACCTCTGTACGTTTGTAAAGCATAATTCCCATGCAAAAAATTGAAGCGACGAAAAAAATAAAGTATTGTAATTGGCAAAATATCTTTATATGTATTGGCCTATAGTTTTTTTTTTTTTTTTCACATTTTCATATCAGTGGATCCTTAATGTGAAATGTAGATTTTGCCCTTCAGTGGAAGTACTTTATATGTTTTATTAAATATTTTATATTATGCAATCTACTATATAAGATAATGCTTTTCATTTTGCTTTTCAGGCTGGAAGAGTGTGGAGAGTGTTCCTAAACTGGTAAATGACTACATGAGCAAGAAGCTGATGGTGGATGAGTTTGTCACTCACACATTGCCCTTCGACCAGATCAATGAAGCCTTTGATTTGATGCATGCTGGGAAAAGGTACTTGCATCAGATCCTGCTTTGCTGTCTTGTGCTACTTGTTAATATCATGTTTATGCAATATGACAAAACAAAATTGCATTTAAATGCAAACATTACTCCTTTGTCTCCCACAGTATCCGAACCGTCCTGAAGTTCTAAACCTCCAGTTTAAAGGAGTCACAAACATGAGCTCAAATGCTTAATCCTGCTATGAAACAGACTTATCATTCACACCTTGTCCCAGTAGTTGTTGACAACAATATTGACTGTTGGAGGTTGTTCTGATGGCATGTGTTGAGTTCCAGTTACACACTGAATAAATGCGATACAAAATAAAACTTGCTGTGCTTCCTTCTGTTTATGAAATTTCAGAATATTTTAGGATTAATGGCGTGGGCATTGAGTCAAACTCAACAGTAGTTATGGGTTAACTGCTATTCTATTTAGAATTATGCCATTTGGTTATAAATCCTGCTTGTTTGTACATATTATTCTTGGTTCAAATCTCTATAAATTATAGGACTAATATTAATCAACATAAAAGCTTAACAGCTTGACAACTACATTTTGTTTAAATCATTTATTGTCAGATAACTGTAGAGTTATGATTTAAAAGTGCATTATCGCGAATTGAGTTACATATTAATTAAATAAAGGTTTACTTAAAATACGTATACTTATTATACGATACTATTTCAATGTATTTATATGTAAATAAATGGCTTTTCTCAAGGATTGGAATTTGTACTCCCGCCATATATTATCGTTAAGTCTTCCAGTTATCTCTGTACCCGCTAGCGGTCGCTGTCCCGGTGCGAGTTGCTCATTCGCTCGCATGTGTTCGGCTGGATTCGGCCAATCAAATGGTGTTTACACACACGGGAAAGACCCTTCACATTTTTGGAAGATGGCGACTGCTGAACCGGTAAGCCAATATAAGTGCTCTTACAAACATTATTTAGAGACTTTTCACTGATACCAGTGGTAGTTATTATTGGTGCATATGTGCTTTATTTTAGCCATGGCTGGCATACGGGCTAATATTAATAAATATGTTGATAAGAAGTGCTATCACACTGCAGACAGTCAAACGAGCTGGTGTGCCTTTATCATAGACTGTCGCACTTACGCGTTTGAAAGATAGTGTATGAACATGTTAATTTATGTAATGTTTTTTGCCTGGAACTGAGGAGTGTGTACATATTTTATGTTTTGTCTGAGAATTGAACGTTGTTAATCGATTTGTCTGTTTATCTTGACTCATGGTTTGCTGATGTGTCACTGAAAATATGTAGAATGTTGCTTGTTTTAGTCTGTATGGACACAACGCTTAATGCTTCCCACTAATAGTGCAATGTCTCACAAATGGTACATCTATTGATTTGACTTCAATACACAACTGATTTAGGGGAATTAGATTGTTAGAAGTTCGTCAAATCTTCAGAAATAGAAATTCTGCCATCCCAGATTGTGTATAATACATTTCTTCTGCTGAACACAAATGAACATTTTTAGAAGAATATTTCAGCTCTGTTGGGGCATCCAATGCAAGTGAATGGTGGCTAGAACTTTAAAGATCCAAAAAGTTAACAAAGGCAGCATAAAATTAGTCCATATGGGTGTCATCAATATCATCAAGTCCTTTTCTACTATAAATATCCACTTCCACATTCTTCTTTTGTCTTTGTGCATATCGCCACCTACTGGAGGATAGTAAAAAATGACTTAAATATTGATCTGTTTCTCACCCATACCTATCATATGGCTTGAAGATATGAATTAAACCACTGGAGTCATATGGATTACTTTTATGCTGAATTTATGTGCTTTTTGGACCATCAAAGTTCTGGCCACCATTCACTTGAATTGTATGGACCTACAGAGCTGAGATATTCTGGACCAAATTAAGACAGGTATTCTTTTACAATAGGCATTTTATCTGTAATGTATTACCGTTAAACTTATTAACCTTGTATACCACTAAGCATCTTTTAAAACTTGTTTGGTTGAAAATATGCAAATGTAATTTACTGTCCTATCCTTTGCCTGCAGGAAACTTCAACAAATCCAGTGAGTTCAGAAGAAGAAAAAGATGACGAAAATAGGCAAGAGATTGTAAATCTTGAAGATTATATTAAACATCCTCTGCAGAATAGGTAAAGTCACCCAGTCCACATGCATAGGCCTTGATGGCTAATTGCATTTTAATGGGAACCTCTAATAGCAACGTTTATGGTAGAGTGATTTGAGATTTGTTGTTTTGTAGATGGGCCCTTTGGTTCTTTAAAAATGACAAAAGCAAAACATGGCAAGCTAATCTCCGTCTCATCTCAAAGTTTGACACAGTGGAAGACTTCTGGGCGTAAGTATTTACTAGAGAAAATTCTAATCACAAACGCAACGCTGCATCTCACCGCACACATAGCATGTCCGTAAATCACAAACCACTTTGATTAAATAAACTGATTGTTAGTTGTTTACAGACAAGTGTGCAACACTAAGGCACTGAAACTAAGTTTTGATCTTCTTTTCCCAGGCTTTACAATCACATTCAATTATCAAGTAACTTAATGTCAGGATGTGACTACTCCCTCTTTAAGGTAAGGCAAAATACACATTTAATTGATTAAACACCTTAGTTCATACTCTTCAATCTGGATTCTAGTGTGATTGATTTTAAAAAAATACTTAAATAGCCTACTTCATTTAAGCAGAGTGTGTTTCAGGACACATGTGATTAAGGGGGTGTTCCCATGTTGTGCTGATCTGTTTGCTGTTTTTGGAGCAGGACGGCATTGAGCCCATGTGGGAGGATGAGAGAAATAAGCAGGGTGGCCGCTGGCTAATCACCCTTTCCAAACAGCAACGCAGAGCCGACCTGGACCGCTTCTGGTTGGAGACAGTGGGTCCACACTCTCCAGTCTGTTTGAATTGATACTGTGTGTTTGTGGATCCTAAAGGGTGTAATGTTCTTTCTCATTTCCGGACTTGTTTATCAGCTTTTGTGCCTTGTTGGAGAATCATTTGATGACCATAGCGATGATGTGTGTGGTGCTGTCGTCAATGTTCGAACAAAGGGAGACAAAATAGCAATATGGACGACAGACTATGAGAACAAAGATGCTATTGTACACATCGGGTAAAATATATATTTTTGAGAAATGATACCAATATAAACAACATAAAAATATCTAGGTCTTAATCCTCAATCTTTGCATAGATTTTAAAAAATTTTTATTTTATATATTAAATTTGTATGTATTTAATAAAATATCTAAATTAAATAAACTATGCTGAACAAATTGTCAAAACCTTTTTTTCTTCATAAATATCCTTAGCTATTCATCATTGGAAAATGACCATGTTCTTCTTTTTTCATCCTGTCATTTGCAGGCGTGTGTACAAGGAAAGATTAGGTGTGCCATCAAAGGTCATAATTGGATACCAGTCACATGCGGACACAGCCACTAAAAGTGGTTCCACCACAAAGAATAAGTTTGTTGTTTAAGGAGCCTTCTTAAGCACAGTGGGTCTCTTTTTCCTTTTAAAAGTTTCATCCAACTTTTTTTTTTCTTTTAAATAATCTGTTAGATTGTTAATGTGATTACTAATATTTTGTTGCAGATACTGCAACATCTGAATCTTTGAAACTGTCCTGTGATTCAACCTTTTCACGTGATACCACAAGGGAATAAATAAGGAAATAAAAAGCCTTCCCATGTGATGGTGGGGTAAAGCACAATCAGAGGATTTTTGTATTTACGAAACTGTACATTGTATAAATACAGAGCCATGTTCTTTTTTTTAATGTCATTGTACTATTAAGGGATCTTTTGCCTGTAGGGTTGGGGGGGGGGGGTATTTCAATTCATTGTATGAATGTTTTTGTTTTGTATTTTGTTTGCCTTTTTAGTTTCAGTTATAGTTATGAAATCTTAAGTGTAATTTATTTATTTTTTATGCAATCTATTCTCTTCTGCTTTGGATCTAGTTTTTGAGTGATTTAGACCTTGCCGTTAATTGATCATGAAATTTGTAGTTACACAATTTAACAATTTTTGTATTGCGGTTTGAGAATGTCAAAAGTTTATTCTTTACTGTTCAAAGACTGTTATATAAATGTGTAGTTTTGCAGTCTTGTTCTGCATTCCTTGTGCGAAGTGTTCAAGGCAGTATTGAGAGAATTAATCTCTGGTCATCACCAGTCATAATAAGGGTAGTTTGACTTTTGTTAAAAAAAAAGAAATGAAAAGAAAGAAAGAAACCCCACTCTGAAACATGGGTGCTTATCAAAATGTATGAAAACAGACTGTAAATAAATTGTACAGTGCGTTGTCTATACCCAATGAAAAGCCTCTGAATGTGCATCTGTTGACGAAATAAGACGTTTGAGATGTTCCCAACATTTTTCTAATTAAAACAGGTCAGATGCCTACTAGCTTTTATGCTAAAGCTCTCAGCATCTATAGACTAATGAATGTGCTTTTCTCTCAGTAAAGCAGTCTGAATGTTTTTTTGTGAAGCAAAGCCTGATACATTCTGCAGTAAAGTTATGAAGTTTACTGTGCGGTTCACCTTTCACCTAGTACAAACTGATAATCAGTAATGGGCTATTTATTGGGGGTAGTTAATGAAAATGATTAAGCAAAATCGTTTAATGTTGCTTGCCTTGAAGAAAACCAGAGTATTTGCACTGCTTTACATTAGTTGTAGGCATATCAGATTGACCTTAAAGAGTTTTAAATTAAATGCATGATTAATTTAATGAGTTTTCAAAGTAGAAGGGGTCAGAAATTAAAAACTTAATAACAAGCAATATTTACCCTTTGGAATTAATTAACAATGGCATTTTTTTACCATTAAAAGAGCATATTATTTTCAAACCATATAAAACAATGCTGTCCGTTTATGTTAAAGGTGCACTCTGTATTTAAAACGTTTTGATTTTATATAAATTACTAGTAATTTGTGAGATGAAGAATTCAGTCATATTAGTAACCTTTTATAACCTCTTTTCTACATGGAGCTGAGGCGCCATGTTAATATCACATGACCAGCTGAATATTACTTGATAAATCTCAGTAACTGCCCTGTTATAGGAAACTAATTAATTTAATTCATTAATTATGCTGCCTTACATGCTATCGGAATTATCCTACTTCCCACTTTGTTCAAGTGCATTTGTTGTCAGAAAAAACAAAAAAGGAAACATGGACAATGCCAGGTTTTTTCATACATATTTCTTAAGGAACTTTTTTTTATTTTGACACCATAATACTTACTCTGTTAGCTTGCAGACAATAATGGAATGCTGGTCAAATGCAAGCTATTTTCACAGTGTAAAATGTACAACATGCATCAAACAGTTGCTGATATACATAAATTAATATGACTGAAACAGCCAGCATTAACAATTAGCTGCTTAACTAATGAACTAAAGAATCTGTAGTCTCCTCCAACATGTTGAAAGTGTACAACTCCTCCCATCTCGGAAACTGTGGTATCAAAATTACCTCAGAGTTTCCTAGTCAGAATTATGACTTGAGGGCTCATTCATGTGTAGCTCCCGAGAGGGAAACTCGTATTTGTGATAATTCCGATAGCACATGGAGGCAACATTAATCCTGGCTTAAAGTATAGTGAATTTCTACAATGGCATTAGTAACTTAAAAACTACTGTGTTGGAATGATGCAGAATCCAGCCCACTAGGTGACAGTGTAAGGCATATTTTGACATAAAAAAACAAGGGTCATATTTTCTCCTGATTTTAAATATCTGAGAAATTTTCAGTAAAATTTTTTACATGAGCCCTGGTTTATATCGGACTACTTTGGACTGTTTATTGAAACGTAATTATTAATTCTGAATAAAAATATTTTCTGATTATCACATTTATTCGTAATTTATTGTCAGCAACTGTATTTTCAGGCAATAGTCTTTGTGACATTCCACAGTGTAAGGGCATATATCACATATTTCCCTTAGGTTCCACATCTTTACTTGATTGCTCTTAAGGGAAGTCTTTGAGACCAGGCTGGCCTGGATTTTCAGTAGACTGGGTAGGGACTTCCTCCACAGGTTCAAGATGATTATCCAAAATACTCTCCGATAAAATGGAAGGTGTCCTGCTCCGGCCATGTCTAGGTCCATCTTCCTGGAAATATGACAGGCCTTTGATGTGGTAACTGGGGCTGGGGTTGGCAGAAGACAGGGTTCTCTGGCTAACATTTAGATAACTGCCATAGTTCATGGAGTCTTTTGAATCCTGGCATGAGTAGAAGGAGTTGATGTGCGAGCCATGGTAGTTGTACGCTCTCCAACCTGACCGTCTCCTGTGGTGAAATCTGCATCTCAGAATGCGGCTGAAAGCTTGCTTGAACTCCCGGCTGTAGCAGGGATAGATGATGGGGTTCAGGCAGCTGTTGAAGTAACCAAGCCAGAAGATGATTTTGAAGATTGTGTCAGGGGGCCGCAGGCTGACATCAAAGGAGACTGTGAAAAGACAGTACAGCATTAGAGAGATTCAGTGTCAGACAATACCTTACTTTCATGAAATGAAGGAATAAGACCTGAATTTTTAAAGTGTCAATTTATTACAGTTACTCAGATTATTGAAAAGACATGTTTGTGTATGATTTATATTGTTGTATACTTCCACTAAAATCTGGTTATCTCAGAACTTGAATATCAGAGTTTCATGTAATTTAAAAGTGATTGTGCCCCCTGCTGGAAAGCACAACGGTTGCAAACACATTTTGCCAGTTGACAAATGCACGAAGGTCTGTTATTTCCTTCACCATCCAGCAGATGGCAACAATGCAAGCTTGGGGAATGTTTTTCAATAATGTAATGACTAATCCTGACTTTGTGAAAAATCTAAACAATAACACTATTTAATGATATAAAAGCGTCCATGTACTTTAATTCACACTTACCATAATGAACTTTGGAAACTGTGCAATCATATATTGGCAGGTTTGTGTTTACCATTTGACTGGAATTTACAAAGACATGTGATTGCATTAGGCACTGGTTCTAAACAACAATTTTTGTTCAATATTAAGTTCAAGCAAAATGCAATTTGTTTTTGTCATAATAATACAATAAAGTATAGGGTACACCATTGTCATTGTAAAGAACTCAAACAAGTTTTTGCTTAGTTCAGCATGAGTTTAGGAAGTAATTATCTAACTAAATCAGCAGACTATGCCTTCTGGGAGGCCTTCTGTCCAACTGAAATACAGTGTAAAAGCATTAACTTGAATGCAATTCCCATTCTGTTCTAGGCTGGTTTATGCTGGTTAGTGCTGGTTTAGACATGGTTTTCACCAGCAAAACCTAGATGGTGATGTTTGTTGACCAGCATGGTCTATCTTTCTGTTAAAAAAACTAAACTTTTGACCAGCAATGCTAGTCTTTTCAGTAGTGTTATTGAATCAGTCAAATTGGGCAGGATGTAAAGAAAAGTGCTTTGTATGCCGTTTACCCCTTTAATTTATTAAATCTCTATGATAGAGCTCTGGATTTGTGCCTGTTGGTTGGTTTAGACCAGGATCCCTGTTGTGTAAACCCGGGGGCACCTCAATGCAGCAGCCTTATCGCATTGACTCGCTACATTCAAAAGTACCATGGGAACCAACAGACTTGGCCCAGGAACTAAAAAATGAAAAAGGTCTTTTCGAAGGCTATAACATTCTAATAGCAGACATGAATTGGCTCTAAATGGGTCTTAATTGGTGCAAAACCAAGGCATCTCACTTGTGCAAACAGTAAACAACAGAGTGACTGAATTATGTTCTCTTTTGCAGACTCTGGTTCCTTTTTCTCTGATTACTTCACTTATCATCTAGAATTGAACTCTTCTAGAACATTAGTATTTCAAGCGGAAGCACACAAGGTTTAGATATACTGTACTGTCCACATCCTTGCATCCTGTTTTCCCACTGGTGTGTGCAGGTCAAAGTGGCTCAGTGGGTTTTCCTCCATTGTTTAGTCTGACAGGTTTGAAAACCTATCAAAGATTTATGTATCAAAATGCATATTTATTGTTAGCATATACTATATGTCTCATGTGTCTATTTTCCAACAACAATTCAGGCCTTGTTGCACTGTGTAATAGTATCATTTCACAGAATGATCTCTGTGTGTCAACTTGTCCATCTTATTACTTTTGAGTACTGGAGCTGTATTCTTTTTGATAATAATAGCAAATTTGTATAACTCAACTTGATACTCAACCTTTTATCCATTTCTATAATATTCTCACAGACCCAATTCATACTTAAAGGAATATTTCCAGTTCAATACAAGTTAAGGTCAACTGACAGCATTTGTTGCATAATATTGATTACTACAAAAAATTATTTAGACTCATCTGAACTTTTCTTTAAAAAAAAGTACAAAAGTACAAATAGAGGAAACAGTAAGCCCTTTTCTTCCGAAATTACAATGGTTCTCGTGCCGAGCATGTGCTCCACTGGTTCACAGCTGGGGCAATCTGGAGCCTATTGTAAACCAGCCACACTTTTCCACTGACCTGAGAGCCGAACGGTGACATAACGGGTTACTGTCTATGTGGTAGTTTCAGTGACTACCTCAAATATAAACAAACATGTCGTGCCACAGTGTGTTTGTATACAGCTTTTACTCTTGTTTTTGAGGACATATTTAAACATACGGATTAATGCAATCCATCGTTATTACATTGCTCAAAAAGATTGGCATAAAGGACATCTACACTAAAGATGATTATATTGTATGAACTATGGCTTAACTTGCTAAGTTCTGTAAACTGTTATAGTGGAATCATTATTAACATTGGTGCAGCAGATGGTGTATTTGAATTTTTGCCATAGCATTTAATATTATTGATTAAGATTCCCACCGTTTTACTTGACAGATAGCCATGATCTTCCTTAGCGAGTAACTGGTCAAAAATCCCCTTACAGAACAAAACAATGCACAAAATAAAATGACAACAGTGTAAGAAAAGTAAACAAAGTCGGCAAATATAATAACTGACTGAGATCAGCTGCAGAGGACACCGGCGATTCACTATTTATCACGAACATTACAGGCTGAATTCAATGCCCCAGTTTGTTAGCAGGCTGGTCGGTGTCCGATTCCAAAACTTTGTTGCGCCGTCCACAGTCGCTTTTGTTTATGTCCTTTTTACGGTCCCTGTACTCCCTTAAGTGTTTTTCAATTAGTTTATGATTTGGTCAATTGTCCGATTGAAGACGGCGTACATCATTTCTTTGCCTGATCTTCATTCTCATCTAATTTTTTTTTCCCCTTTGTGATCTCTAATTAATCTTGGATCTTCGTAAATACCATATCTCAAGTAGAGCACTCGTTTCGTCGTGTTACCTGAACGCTTGATGTCTGATCATTTTGTTTTTTTTTATTGTTGTAGTATTAAAAGGCAGAAATTTGAAGCTTATAATTTAATAAAGTGTTATGTATACCTTGTCTTGTTTCACTGTTGCCCTTTTGTTTGCCATTTTTGTCACTTTTGCACTCCTTAGTTTTCACTTTTGTCCCTTGTTTAACTCCATAGTCTCCTTGTTAGCGTTCGTGTTCCCTGTCATTGTTTTCACCTGCCCTTGTTAATTTGCCTTTGGTTTCTGTTAATCACCTTGTCATCTAGTTTGTGTTCTGTTTGTTCATTGGCCCCTTTGTCCCATGTTTTTGTATTTATATCCTGGTTTTTGGTTCAGTCCTTGTCTGTCGTTGAATGTTTGTGAATGCTGTTACCCTGGTCTGAGTTCTCTGCCCGAGTTCTCTGCCCGAGTTCTCTGCCCGAGTTCTCTGCCCGAGTTCTCTGCCCGAGTTCTCTGCCCGAGTTCTCTGCCCGAGTTCTCTATTTATGTTTATTTCCCCACTGAGGGTTTTCCTTTGTGTTTTTGTGAACAATAAAGTACGCTGCATTTGGATCCTCAACCTTCGTCTGCCTTCATTGCCTTACATTCATGACATAAAGGCACTTAAATGAATTATTTCTTATTAAAAGTCCTGTATTACTTGAGCTGTAAAGGTAAATTGTCATTTTTACAGTCGTTTTAGAGTATTAGGGTTTGGTGACATTACATCATCATGGCAAGAAAGTTGTAAACAATTGGTTATAACTTTACACAGAGAAGGTTAGTACCAGATTTTATCACACTAAAATCATGCTAAAACACATTGTTAATGTCTTGTGGCTATACTTTTGAAATAGTGAGTATTGTAATATATACGGACTGGCCCCATTCATTTCCATTGCAAGTGTTTCACTGTAACCCAGATCTTTGCTTTTTTCAGGAAAAGGAGGGGCAAATCAAAACCGATATTTGTTGTTACCAATATTATTATTAACTTGCATTGAACTCGGAATATTCATTTAAAGGGATAGTTTACCCCAAAATGAAAACTGTCATAATTTACCCTCATGATGTCCCAAACCCATATTAGTTTCTTTCTTTGGTGGAACACAAGACGAGACCCACAACATGAGGGTGAGTAAAGTGCAACAGCATTTTTATTGTTTGGTGAAATTTATATTTGATATACAATATAGTAAGTTGCTTTGGTAAAACAGCTCCTTTCATAAATGCTGCAATTTCAACAAATGTATTTATTCAAGGTTATTAGTTCTGATTACCATGACAACAAACTTGTCCTCTTTTCACTGAACTTTGCACACTCATTACTGTTCTTTCCACACACAATATATCAAGCAACTGTCTTCATTTTCTTATGGTGTTCTGACTCAAATTCTTTGAGTTTAAGTAAACACAATCGCATTGTCTAAATAAACTTGTTAATTGGAACTTAAACATTGTGTTATAATAAATGCATGTGACTTTGCTGCTTCCAGCACTGTCAGTAAACATGCCACTGTTTTCAGAGAAGTTTCTGTTTTCTTTTATTCACAGAAATCCACAGTTGCCTAATTAAGATCCAGGGGCCGGTTGCATAAAACCGTTTTAGACTAGTCTTACTAGTTAGTCATCTAAAATGTTGGTCTTACTTTTTTCAGTCAGTTGCATAAAAACTTAGATCAGTCTAATTAAAGACCAAAATGTAAGACAGCACACCTCAGGCTAACTTTTGTTTACAATCCATTTTGCCATTGAAAATAACTGTCAGCTGAGCCAGTGGGGGCTGAAGGGGCTTGAGTTGAGACTTGGTTGAAGACTTTGACTTAAAAATTGGTAACAAAATGTTGTGTTTTTAATTATTTGGGTTAAATCACTAAATGTGTTCATTAAAATACATTTTGAAGCATTGTAGTCCTCTAATAAGCAAATATTCTCAGCGAATAAAAAATTTATTGAGCGTCCACTGTCGGCCATTTTTTTTAAGCTGTTCAGTGTCTTATTTTCCCCACAATGCAATGCAAATTAGACTGTCTTACTAAAGACAACTGTGAGCTTGTTTTATGCAACAGGCTTTCTATGGCGTCTTTAGTTAGTCAAACTAATTGTTAGATGCAGTCTTAAGTTAATGGCTATGTTTATGCAACCGGCCCCAGGCCAGCTAAACTTCCGAGCACCATTGTCCTGTTGAGATAACCCTGTCAGGGATAGGAATGACTACTATGTTCATTTATTAATAATAACCTGCCTTTGAGTGGCTTTGGTCCTGGTCCTAGTTCTCATACTCCCGGCTGTGGCAGCCAAGTGACAGATGCAGTGGACCCCACACTCCCTTGAGGGGGAGGATGACATAAAGTGAAAAAAGGTTTATTCAATCTTAACCCCCTACTTTGCGGCCTTCCCACTGGCCACAAAGTTCCAGCAGCAGAAACCACCACTTGGGACAAATCAATTGTGGTTTCTCCCATAGCCTATCTTAAAAGGATTTTAATAACACAAAAGTTGCTAAGTCTAAACATGGAATCACTAGAGGATAGTAAACTATAATGATTAATTAAACAATAATAATTACTGTTCCATTTGAGGATTGTTTTGTGCTCACCTTTCACAGTTTATACTGTAAGTAATTTAATGAATACAAATATTGACATATGCAATGAATAAGGGTGCATATAAACAGGATGCAAGGGAGGATGTCTTTAAGAATTAACAATTTAATACATAATGTTAAAGAATGTTAATAATGTTACTACTATACTACAATGTATTATTATCACTGCAACTAGGGCAGTGGTGGCTCAGGGTTACTGACCAGAAGGTTGGGGGTTCAAGCCCCAGCACCACCAAGATGCCACTGTTGGGCCCTTGAGCAAGGCACTTAACTCCAGGTTGCTCCAGGGGCATTGTCCCTGTAATAAGTGCACTGTAAGTCGCTTTGGATAAAAGCGTCTGCCAAATGCATAAATGTAAATGTAACTAGATTATTTGATATATCATGTGGGTCATTGACAAATAAAGTTGTAAGAAGTGATACAAATTTGAAATCTTTAAAAAAAATCTTCTTTAAAGCACGTGTCAAATTAATAAAAATGTTATCTTTGTGTCCATGTTAGTTTTGAGAAAACATGCATTGCATTTTCTGCAAACAAATAAAAAAAGAAAATCTTGACAAGTGATACTTTCCTTGCACCTTGAATCCGTGTGTGTACACAACATACAAATTAATTTAAAATTAAATAAAAATTTAATAAACACATTTTAAAAATAAAAAATATATTGTACCATTATCTTGCATTTTTAGTCACGAATATCAGAACGTTAGGGTTGCTCCATTCGGAGAATGGAGAAAACTTTGTCTTTTCATAAAAATGTAAAAATATTTGCTGTTTTTTTTGTGTGTTGTTTGTTTTTACTTAAAACGTATTTTATGCCATAGCCTACTAATAATATTTAAAATAAGAATTGTTTCACTTTTTTAAGAAATAATAATACAACATAATTTAAAACTAGTTATGCCAACATTTCTTTTATTTTCTTTCTTTTTTCTTCTTCGATAATTTAAACTTGTATTATAATTTCAATTAATTTTTACTTTGTCCGGACGTCTTCATAACTTTGAATTTTTTTTATTTATATATTTAAAAAAAAAAAATACAAATACAAATCTTTTTTTTTTGTACTTTAAGCTTAGGAAAAAAATTACTTTAACCTCAGAAATTGAAGCATATTAATCAAACTAGATGTGAAATGTAATGTATTTTTTAATAGCTTAATAGATCCTAACAAAAATGAGCGTCACGTCACTGGTCCATGTACAGTTGTTATTCTGGCATGCCATTATGATGAAGAAAAACATACCTATTGGTAAAGTGAGGAAGAATGGTAGCCAGCACAGCGTAAACATGCCAACCACAACTCCCAAAGTCTTAGCTGCTTTCTTTTCCCGCGAAAACTTCAGAAGTTTAACCGTCAGAGAATTCCTCGCCTGATGAACGCGACCTTTGGCGGCGCAACCAGTGTCCTCGTGCACTTGTGAACCCCTGTGAATCCTTAACGTTATTTCACCTGAATTCATCGACTCCGTCTTTACACCTGCTTCCAAATTCCTCGTTGTCCTTTTGGCCACTACATAAACACGAAAGTACATGACTAGAATGACAACTAAAGGAATATAGAAGGAACAAATTGATGAGAACATTGCGTAAAAGGGCTCCTCGTTTATTAGGCACACCGTATCGTCCGGTGACGGAGGCTGCTTCCATCCCAGCAGGGGTCCAATAGAGATTACCAGAGACAGGACCCAAACCACTAGCATGGCCAGCAGAGCTCTGCGCCCCGTCACAATGCTGGGGTATTGCAAAGGATGGCTCACTCCGATATAGCGGTCAATTGAGATTACACACAAACTCATGATTGATGCAGTGCAACATAACACATCAACAGATGCCCAAACATCACAGAAAATCCTCCCGAAGACCCAGTAACCCAATATCTCCAAGGTGGCCGATACAGGTAACACGGTTGTGCCCAGGAGAAGGTCGGCGATGGCGAGATTAACGATGAAGTAATTCGTTGGAGTTCTCAGGTGCCTGTTGTATCCCACTGACAGTATCACCAAGATGTTTCCAGCCACCGCGAAGATGATGAAAGTTCCCAAAACCAAGCCGAGTGGGACAGCATGGTAAAGGTGGAGAGGTTCGGATCCTGTGCCATTTAACCCGGACGAGTTGGACCCCCCGCTTCCCCGTGAGTTTGTGACTTCATGTTGTTGTTTCATTTTTGCGAGAAATGTTCTCCATTGCTGACTGGTTGGTAATAAGTAATGTAATATTGATTTAGTCGGTCAACACGTTACTACAATTTTGTTATTAGCCTAATGCAGCAGCGCAAGTTTGTTATTGTTTAGTAGTGTACTTTTATGTTCCTTTCTCCGAAATACCCTAGCACTGTATGTAATGTGAAAATAAGAGTCTCAGGGGTAAATCGTTGTTACCGCCCATATCTCCATAAATCCAAATGCTGAGTGTAAGCTATATTGAAATTTTGAGACGGAGAGAAAGAGTGCTGAAAATATATAATATAAACAACATTACAAAAAATACTACTGGTACTAAAGTTTTAATCTGTAATCAATATACAGGTGAAACTCGAAAAATTAGAATATCGTGCAAAAGTTCATTAATTTCAGTAATTCAACTTAAAAGGTGAAACTAATATATTATATAGACTCATTACAAGCAAAGTAAGATATTTCAAGCCTTTATTTGATATAATTTTGATGATTATGGCTTACAGCTTATGAAACCCCAAATTCAGAAACACAGAAAATTAGAATATTGTGAAAAGGTTCAGTATTGTAGGCTCAAAGTGTCACACTCTTATCAGCTAAACACCTGCAAAGGGTTCCTGAGCCTTTAAATGGTCTCTCAGTCTGGTTCAGTTGAATTCACAATCATGGGGAAGACTGCTGACCTGACAGTTGTGCAGAAAACCATCATTGACACCCTCCACAAGGAGGGAAAGCCTCAAAAGGTAATTGCAAAAGAAGTTGGATGTTCTCAAAGTGCTGTATCAAAGCACATTAATAGAAAGTTAAGTGGAAGTGAAAAGTGTGGAAGCAAAAGGTGCACAAGCAGCAGGGATGACCGTAGCCTGGAGAGGATTGTCAGGAAAAGGCCATTCAAATGTGTGGGGGAGCTTCACAAGGAGTGGACTGAGGCTGGGGTTACTGCATCAAGAGCCACCACACACAGACGGGTCCTGGACATGGGCTTCAAATGTCAAACGTCTTACCTGGGCTAAAGAAAAAAAGAACTGGTCTGTTGCTCAGTGGTCCAAAGTCCTCTTTTCTGATGAGAGAAAATTTTGCATCTCATTTGGAAACCAAGGTCCCAGAGTCTGGAGGAAGAATGGAGAGGCACACAATCCAAGATGCTTGAAGTCCAGTGTGAAGTTTCCACAGTCTGTGTTGGTTTGGGGAGCCATGTCATCGGCTGGTGTTGGTCCACTGTGCTTTATTAAGTCCAGAGTCAACGCAGCCATCTACCGGGACATTTTAGAGCACTTCATGCTTCCTTCAGCAGACAAGCTTTATGGAGATGCTGATTTCATTTTCCAGCAGGACTTGGCACCTGCCCACACTGCCAAAAGTACCAAAACCTGGTTCAATGACCATGGTATTACTGTGCTTGATTGGCCAGCAAACTCGCCTGACCTGAACCCCATAGAGAATCTATGGGGCATTACTAAGAGAAAGATGAGAGACATGAGACCAAACAATGCAGAAGAGCTGAAGGCAGCTATTGAAGCATCTTAGTCTTCCATAACACCTCAGCAGTGCCACAGGCTGATAGCATCCATGCCACGCCGCATTGAGGCAGTAATTAATGCAAAAGGGGCCCAAACCAAGTACTGAGTACATATGCATGATTATACTTTTCAGAGGGCCGACATTTCTGTATTTAAAATCCTTTTTTTATTGATTTCATGTAATATTCTAATTTTCTGAGATTCTGAATTTGGGGTTTTCATAAGCTGTAAGCCATAATCATCAAAATTATATCAAATAAAGGCTTGAAATATCTTACTTTGCTTGTAATGAGTCTATATAATATATTAGTTTCACCTTTTAAGTTGAATTACTGAAATTAATGAACTTTTGCACGATATTCTAATTTTTCGAGTTTCACCTGTAAATAATCTAAATGGACTAGCGGTGAATTTTTGAATGCACATTAACATGCACACTATAAGTTAAATATCTCCCATAAATCAACCTCAAACAGGCTCATTTGGACCCAGTGTTTGATCCAATGATAATTGAGGTATTCAGAGCGATTAGTCAGATTCTTGATCTGCACAGAAACTTTCTGGATCTGTTAAAATGAACAATACATTATTTAAAAATTATTTCTATTTAATGGATTTCGAACTCAAGACTTCGTATGAAGGACCAATTAGTAAACAGTTCCAACTGTTTGCTACATCATGTTAAATATTGTTGCTCATCTGTTAAAATCATTAGAAAATTGCTCTTTAGGAAAGGGCCTTTTAATCTTCCAAGGTGATGATTGTTCACTGCAGCCAAGAGTTGAATATGTTTAAGTAACCGATTGAATTATACATTTTTTCAACATAATCAGATACTATTTAATGTCATCAGGAAAAAATAAATAAAAAACGAAGCATTGGGTTATTAAAGCTTGCATGATATCACAGACCTTTTCGGCCTCATATGTAAGTTTTATACATTGGTATTCAGACAACACCCCTTAACCCTACCTTAACCCAGTGGCGGAGCTAGGGGGTGGCCATGGCACCCCACTCGCAATGTATGTTTTAGTCATTTTTTGGGTAATTTTTTGCCACAATTTAGTTCTTCAGTGGTGAAATCATCTCTGTACAAACTTAACATGTGTGCACACTAAGGTCATCAAACCTCTCCATCATGTTTTGGGTTTGAACCTCCAACACAAACAAATTTGTGCCATTTTACGATGTACAAATGTAAGGTAAGTGGTTGCACGAAATTGATTTATCTACATTTCAGACATGGTTTTTTTTTTTACATCTAAACATTTATTCCATGAAACTCATTTCTAAGACATATTATGTTTACTTAAATGCATTTCACAAGGCGATGCAAATGTTTTAACAATATTTGATATAACATAAGCAATTTTTGACTATTTTTTTGACTAGTTATTCATACCTGAACTGCAGATTTTGCCTGAATGAAGTAGCTAAGGATCACTGTCCATCTGTCCAATGTCACTTTACTGCCATACAGAGTTAGCGGGTGATCAAACATAACAGATGAAAACAAAACAAAACACACACCCAAAACCAATATCATTATTTAAACATAACACTACACATAATATTAAACTCATTACCTGTATCTATGCAACTGTAAGTTATAGCGCTGGTTTCAAACACCAACCACTCTATGAGCAATGGTTCAAATGAGCAAACAGATAAAATGGCTAAAAGTATAGAAATGCCAATTAACTAAAAATAGCTTCCAAAAGCTTTTCAAAAAGCAACACAATATCTGCGTGTTCATTCCAATAGTTTTAGAATAGGAATAGGAAGGATTGGAATGTTAGCCTGCAGTTAGCCTAGAAGTCCTTCATGTCACTATGCCTAGGCTAGTGGTCCTTCGTATCACCAAGTTGGCTTGTCGCTCAGTCAATTATATTACACTTTATAAGCTGCAAAACTAAAGTCTTGTCCAAAGGCACTTTGTCTTTAATGTGTCTTCATGCCCTACCTACTATAGTAGTAAACGTAGTGAATTGACATACGTATTTTCAAAACATAAATATTACATATCAAAATTCTTAATTTAGTAAATTAATAAAATCAATCAATCAAAAAATAATTAATAGTAATATCAAAAGGTCAAACTTGATAATGTAAAAATCTGTTCAGGGAACAGTACTGCTAGGTAATATTTATTAAACTTTAGTACTGAGAATAACTGCTTTAATAGGTGAGAATCTTCCTTTTTCTAGAATATCTTCCAAAATTATAGAGCTGTGGAGTGAGATATGTGAGACATAAATAAAACATAGGGCTGTTTCTTTAATATAGGTTAATCATAGTTTGAGGTGTTTCAATGCAGAATCTTCTTTGCCAGTATAATTAAGTCCATGCTGAGTTATTTTTCCAGGAAACTTGCCCATACATATTCATTAAGCTCCCGTTGTTAATCATGTCAGGATGCTTGTATTATGATTAGGGGTTTCATTGTACATGGAGCATCTGTGTCCTGATTAGAGCGATGTTTGAGAGAAGCTGGAGGGTAAGGTACAGCCTCTTACACTACTGAATATGTAGTTCATTAGCAGTGATGGCATTTCCAATTCAACTAGTCTACAGTGTGTAATAAACTTGACAGTTTGTGCAATTGCATGATATTAACATTATTGGAGAAACTTCATAAAAAACATATTTTTCTAGAGATGTATAACCATGGATTTTCTCTTATGCAGCAAGAGTTCTTATAAAATAACTGAACTATTTTGTCCTAATATCATGACGTTTGGTCGTGAGGCACACAAGAAGGGTGGGGGGGGTACTTCAGAGCTCTAGTTGAAGCTGCTTCATCGAGCCCCTCCTCCATGGACAGCAAGCCAAATAAGTTTAACCTTAATAGCTTGAAGATTATATGGGCAAACAAACTCGTGAAAGCAAGTTTAAATGTATTTTGAAATACTAAAGCTGAAAAATGCAAAACCATCGACTGTTGTTTATTAGCACAGGTATAACATCAAATAAAAATCTAAATATATTTTTTTAACTAACCAAACACAACAATGCATAAATTAAAAAATATTGGCAGCAGGACGAAATACACCTGATTTGTCATGTGAGAGAGAGAGAGAGAGAGAGAGAGAGAGAGAGAACATTCTCTTTCCCATCAGCACATCATGACCCTCTCTCCACTGGCCAGTCAGATGATGAACCACTGAAGAGAGTTGCCATCCACATGCCCAAACCCGTCTCTGTGCTGCCCAGCATTTAGTGAGCCCTTCGATCTCTACAAGGACATCATGTTTACATTCAGTTAGTACATGTAGTACATTAGTCACACTCCCCATTGACATTTCACTTACACATGTTTATTTTTATTTATAATAGAAAATTATCTGATGCCGTACAGGCACTGTCAGGGCCGTAACCAGTGTTTGAAAATGAATGAGGTCTGGGATGTGGTGCCAAGAATTGTACCAAAATTACAACAGAGCTGTTCATGTTGTAGTCCAAAAACCCAGAAGAGAATTCACCATGGGTTCCCTCTGGATTTTCCTATGGGTTTTTTAACTTATGAGTTTAATAAGGTCCATGGTGAACATTACTTGACGGTACGTGACTGTTTTGTTCTACAACATAAATTACACACTTTCTTGCATCAAATGTGAATTTGGAAGCCGAATTGAATTAAAATTTAAAAAGACACATACGGCAGCTTAAAAATTCACGTTTGAGGGAGTGTGTAATTTATGTTGTAGAACAAATCGTCCACGTATCGCCAAGTTATGTTTACCACAGATCTTATTTTACACACAAGTTGAAAACCCCCATTATAAAAATTCATAATTGTTGTTATGTCGAGATTTCGAGAAAATTAAATTGTGTATACGAGAAAACAAGGCAGACAAAAGTGATAAGCCATGGACAAAACAGGCTTCCATATTAAAGGGAGCAGATTAATGATTTTATTTGTTTTAATAGTGAATTTTACAAAGTGATCGCATAGACTACATTTACTGTTGTTTTATTGGAGTCACTAATTACAAATATTGTTTTAATTTTATTTTGTTTTTCATGGAAGAACGAAAGTCATTCAAGTTTGGAGCAGTGGTAAGTAAATAATGACATAATTTTTAATTTTTGTGTGAAATGCCTGTTTAATTAAGTACAGTAGAGACTAAACTGTACTTAAAAGTGAAGTGTGTAATTTTTGTAGCATCACCAAATGGAATTGATCGTTTTCAAACAGGTTTCCTGAACTCACCCCATCCTCTATTGGTCGGTCAAAAAGATCCTGCCCCAAACTCACACCATTGGTTGAGTGAATGCTTCTATGTCAGGTTGGTCCAAGAACAGAGCAATGTTTGATAGCGCCTCAGAGCCCTTTTACACTTCTTGTTGGAATTAAAGGAATAGTTCACCCAAAAATGAAAATTCTCTCATGTTCCCTTTACAAAAAGCTTACTACGATGCTGCGATTTGCTAAGTGCTTTTGGGAACAATCCTAGTTGTGACCGAGCTGTGAATATGTGTGTAACATGTCAATAAACATTGACCGGAATTTATAGCCTCGGCTGATGTAATCATTAGATGCACCTGTGGCCAGGCTATAAATGGATGCGTCTCCAGGTGTCGTCAGATCCTCTTTTTTCAGAGCGATTCTGTGTGTGTGTGTTTTACAACCCCGTCAAAGCTTTCTTTCCTCTGCTAGGAGTTAGAATTTGTTAGGCAGTGTGCAGTGAACCCTTTCTCCTTTCCCCTATATAATACTATATATATTTAAAAGAGAGAATGACTGACAGCCGGGGCATCAGTTTTTCTCTGTTTGTTTGGGGGAAGAGCACGCTGCTCTCGCATTGCAGCAGGGCGGGTGCGAGCACTGCGATTTGCTTTCTGGCAAAGTGCTTCGCGCTCGCTCGCTTCCGGGATTCAGCATCCACGCTTAGTTCGTGGGGCTCTCGCATGGATTTGGCTGAGGAGCAAGAGACGGGTTTGTCCCTTTCTCTCGCTCTCTCCCCAAACCCAGCTGGTCCTTCACATGATCTTGAAGCGTGTTCCGACAATTCTCTTCCCGCCTCCGAGCTTTCCGTCCGTGATAAAAAATCAGCGGAGGAATTGCTCGATGTGGTTACTTGTGCGGTTGCCAGAGACTCCCAAACCCTCCAAATTAGGCCACAGATCTTTCTCTTTCACAGATTGGCCGGTCTATGTCTGCCTTGGTCAGAGAGGCACCTTTGGCTCAACCTTTCAGGCATCAAGGACAAGGACAAAGTTTTCCTCCTTTATGCCCCGGAAAGCCATGAGGAAGCCTTCGGGCAGTTCCTCCCTCGCCGCACTCAGGGGGCAGGTCCTTCGGCCCCCAGACCCGCCTCGTTCCTGTTAGAAGGGAGGCTCAAAAGCAAAGCGTGACGAGTCATGCTCCTCCTCCCAGGGATTGGGGACAGTCTCGTCGCCCTCAGCAGCCCCTGAAACAAGACCTCAGGACCGTAATTTCTAAAAAGAGAAAACCCTGATGGTCTTGTGCCTAGATTTAGGGGTAGCTCCCCTCGGGACGGGGTGCGTGCTTCACTTAACCCCTCCTGGTACCCCCTCGAAGCCTCTCCATTCCCGCCACCTCTTGGTGTGTCGGGTGGCAGAGGCTCCTATCAAAAGTTGGGTGTTTTCACTGTTCTCTGCATTTATTCAGGACGCGAAACACTCGACAACCCCTCAAAAGGAAGTGTTCAAATCTAATACCCATCTCAGAGATCCTGGCAGCGTAGAAACTTCTGCCAGATATATCATTTTTCTGTGGGTCTTAAAAACAGTAGGAAAGGGCGTGAGGATTTAATTCACCACTGCCTTCCGTGTTTCAATGACGTGGTTCTCACTACCGTAAACCGGATTTCTTTTTTATGTCTACTGTGAAAAGCAAATCTCCTGGTTAAAGGGGACATGAAATGTGTTAGGTTATTACACTGAGTACTTCCTGGTTCCCATGGAGGGTGAGGGGTGGCGTCTGGCTTAGTTCTTAAAGCTTGATGTAACGGTTTTCCACTAAGGAAGGGTCGGAAACAGCGTTAGTTTCAAAGTTAAGGGTCCTTTGATATCTTCTTTCCACAGTTTTAACAAATGACATAACAATTTGCTTCTCGGTGTTGGTATCGGGCTCTCCCCCTCATGCTCTGTGGCTGCTGCTTTTATCCGCTCTCCTCACGCTACTGCAATTAGACACGGTTGTTAGGCTTAATTTAGCTCAGGTGTATGCGCCCTTACCGCTTTTCTCTCCCGGACGGGCGCTTGACCACGCCCCCGCTGCCACATACCCCCACCACCCGACTCAGGCCGGGGCGTCATCCGGCCTGCCCACCACTCCCCCCCCATTTTTGGAGAGGAAGTCAGCGGCAGCCATCAGCACCCCCGGTCTGTGGACCACCTTGAACTTAAAAGGCTGGAGGGCCAGATTCCAACGGGTGATTCGGGCGTTAGTATCCTTCATGCGGTGGAGCCACTGCAGTGGGGCATGATCCGAGCAGAGGGTGAAGGCCCGCCCCAGCAGGTAGTATCGGAGGGTGAGGGCCGCCCACTTGATGGCCAGACACTCCTTCTCTACGGTGCTGTACTTGGTCTCCCTCAAGGAGAGCTTCCGGCTAATGTACAGCACCGGGCGCTCCTCTCCCTCCACCACCTGTGAGAGTACGGCCCCCAGCCCTCTGTCTGAAGCGTCCGTCTGCAAAACAAAAGGGAGAGAGAAGTCAGGTGCATGCAAAAGCGGCCCCCCACAAAGTGAAGCTTTAATCTGTGTAAACGCCTGTTGGCACTGCTCCGACCATTGGACCGGATCTGGAGCCCCCTTTTTAGTGAGGTCAGTCGGCAGGCTGGTGACATCCAAATAATTAGGCACAAATCTTCTGTAATAGCCAGCCATCCCCAGGAACTGCCTCACCCCCTTTTTGGTCTTGGGTCTAGGGCAAGTCGCAATCGCCGCGGTCTTATCAATTTGGGGACGCACCTG
The DNA here is from genome assembly GCF_025860055.1 of Xyrauchen texanus. Lineage (NCBI taxonomy): Eukaryota > Metazoa > Chordata > Actinopteri > Cypriniformes > Catostomidae > Xyrauchen > Xyrauchen texanus. The sequence goes on from NC_068294.1 coordinate 17,123,758, forward strand.
GCCATGACCCAAGTGGAACCCCAGATACCGTACCTCCACACGCCCAACCGCGCACTTTTTCAGGTTTGCCGTGAGTCCCACCCGCCGCAGCGATCTCAGGACGGCCCTCAGATGTTGCATGTGCCGCTGCCAATAATTGCTATAAATGATGATATCGTCTAGATAGGCAGCGGCGTAAGTATGCGGTCTGAGGATCCTATCCATGAGACGCTGAAACGTGGCTGGTGCACGAAAAAAAACCCCGAAAGGAAGCGTCACGAATTGGTGTAATCCAAACGGCGTGGTGAAGGCCATTTTTTCACGGGATATTGGTGTCAAGGGGATCTGCCAATAACCCTTCGTTAGATCCAAGGTCGAATAAAACCGAGCAGTACCTAACCGATCGAGCAGTTCATCAGCACAGGGCATTGGGTACGCGTCAAATTTAGACACTGCGTTGACTTTTCTATAATCCACACAGAAACGTACAGACCCGTCGCTCTTGGGAACAAGGACGACCGGGCTGGACCAATCGCTGTGGGATTCCTCTATTATTCCCATCTCAAGCATCGCGTCCAATTCTTCCTGAACTATTTTCTTTTTATGTTCGGGCAAGCGATAGGGGCGGCAACGTACCACCACGCCCGGCTCGGTCTCGATGTGGTGTTGTATGACTTTTGTGCAGCCCGGTAGAGGAGAAAACACGTCTGCAAACTCCTTTTGTAGTTTGGAAACCTCTGCAAGTTGGCGCGGTGAGAGGTGGTCTCCACAAGGAACCGGGGTGTTAGGATTGCAGGCTTTGTTTACCTCCGGTCCGAGCTCCGCCCTCTCCGGAACTACCGTTGCCAATGTCACAGAGGCCGCCTCTTCTCTCCACAATTTTAGGAGGTTGAGGTGATATATTTGACGTGCGCCCCCTCTATCGGTACGTTTAACCTCATAATCGAGATCCCCTACTCGTCGTGTGACCTCAAAGGGTTCTTGCCACTTGGCGAGTAATTTCGAGCTCAATGTTGGGAGTAATACAAGCACTTTACCTCCCGGTGCAAATTCCCGTAGCTGAGCACCCCTGTCATACATCCGGCGTTGGCATTCTTGAGCCTGGAGCAAATTCTCCTGTGTTAATTGCCCCAGTGTGTGGAGTTTTGCTCGAAGATCAAGAACGTATTGAATTTCATTTTTACTATTAGAAGGTCCCTCCTCCCAAGCTTCACAGATGACGTCGATGACCCCGCGTGGGCGTCGCCCGTACAGCAGCTCAAATGGGGAAAACCCTGTGGAGGCTTGCGGGACCTCTCGTACTGCGAATAACAGGGGGTCCAGCCACTTATCCCAATTCCTGCGTCTTCGTGCACGAATTTACGAATCATATTTTTGAGTGTTTTATTAAATCGTTCCACCAGTCCATCTGTCTGAGGATGGTACACGCTAGTGCGAATCGACTTAATGCCCAATAGTTCGTAAAGTTTGCGAAGTGTTCGTGACATAAAAGTAGTGCCTTGGTCGGTGAGGATTTCTTTCGGAACAACCACCCAGGAGATTATCTTGAAGTGTGCCCCGGCAACACTATGTGCTGAGATGTTGCTCAGAGGCACTGCTTCCGGATATCGCGTTGCGTAATCCACCAGGACTAACACAAAGCGATGTCCGCGTGCCGTCCGTTCTAATGGCCAGACGAGGTCCATTCCAATTCTCTCGAAGGGAACCTCGATCAATGGAAGGGGGCGCAAAGGCGCTTTTGGGGTGGCCGGCGGGTTTACCAGCTGACGTTCGCGGCATGCCGCACACCACCTGTGGACATCGCCGCCAATGCCCGGCCAATAGAAGCGGGCTATTAGACGGAGAAGTGTTTTCCGTTCCCCTAGGTGACCGGCCATAGGACTATAGTGAGCCGCCTGGAAAACCATTTCCCGGCGGCTCCGTGGAATCAACAATTGTGTCACCTCCTTTGTTTGAGCGTCCTGCGTCACTCTGTATAACCGATCTCTAATAACCATAAAATATGGATATGAAATGGCGACGCCCGGCCGGAGTTGTTGACCATCGATTACTCTCACTTGGTCAAAAGCGTGCTTAAGGGTTTCATCCCGCGACTGCTCCAAGGGGAAGTCCCCCTCCGGGAATTCCCTGAGAGGAGGGGCGACAACCTCGCCCCTTCCCTCGTCATTCGGAGCAGCCGAGGATGGCCTCCCCTGCCAATGCATCGCACATCACACATCTCTTCACTTCCATGCAGGACCCATCCGCACAAACTCCCTCTAATACATTTCTAAAATTCGGCCAATCAGTACCCAAGATTAGCGGATGGGCGAGGCGGGAACTAACTGCTGCCTCCACACTATGTTTTCCTCCCCGGAATTTGATCGCCAAAGTCACCATGGGATACTTGTGAACATCCCCATGCACACACCTCACCCTCACCCGTTTAGCTGAGCCCAAAGCCCCGGGTTGAACCAAGCGTTGGTGGATGGTGGTCTGATTATAGCCGGTATCCAACAATGCTTGGTATGTACCCCCCTGGATCCTTACCGGAATCCGGTACGCTCCAGCCCGATCGGGGGCAGCCTGCGGGACATCGGAGACCCGCACCACCGTCCCCACCTCCATCAGCGGACACTGATCCCGGAAATGGTCCGGGTCTCCGCACCTCCAGCAGGCCGGCCCAGGCGCCACAGCCGCACCCGTGCTGGCGGGCACCCCCACCTGAGGAGGAGAGCGGCTGAAGGACGGGGAAGGGGTAGGCGGGTTCTCCCACGGCCGGGAAGTTGGTCTCGTGTATCCTCCACGCCTGCGCGGGGCAGGAACGGGCCCTGGGGAGAGAGCAGAGTGAGAGGGAACAGGGGAGGGGGAAAAAACAGGGGAAGACACAGGGGAAGGGGAGAGAGAGAGAGAGAGAGAGAGGGCTCATCTGCCCTTGGTATCGCCGCCATGTGGTCCTCCGCAAGCTGGACAGCTGCCTCCAGCGATGCCGGGCGGTGGCACTGGACCCACTCCGCCGTTCTCCTGGGCAAGCGCTGAACGAACTGCTCCAGTACCACCTGGTCGACAAGCCCCTCGACGTCGCGATCCCCCGCAAGCAGCCACCTCCGACAGGCATCACAGAGCCGCTGAGCGAACGCAAACGGGCGGTCGGATTTATCCAGTTTCATAGCCCGGAAGAGCTGGCGATTTTCTTCCGGGCTTCGACCAACCCGTTGCAGGATGGCTTTCTTCAAGTCCGTATAGGCCAGGAGGCTTGTTGCCGGCAGTTGTTGCGCCGCGAGTTGTGCTTCCCCGGACAAGAGAGGGACTAGGCGGGCTGCCCACTGGTCTTGTGGCCAACCCCAAATTTCCGCCGTACATTCAAACATGTGTGGCGGGGGCAGTGTGGCGCGGGGGTCCGGGGTCGCGGCTGGAGCTGCCTCCTGGCTGAGGAGGCTCCGGATGGCGAGCCGGTCCTCTGCTTGAGCCTGCACGATCTCGAAGAACCGACGATCCTGGTCCTGCCGGAGCTCAAGCAGGGATTGTTGGTGGCTCTGATGTAGTGTAGCGAGGGACTGGAGGACTTCCGCCAGCTGGGAGGACTCTACGTGGTGACTCTTTTCCATAGCGTGGAAAAAATGTTCCTTCTTTTTTCCTTCTTCCCGGGTTTCGGCACCAGTGTAACGGTTTTCCACTAAGGAAGGGTCGGAAACAGCGTCAGTTTCAAAGGTAAGGGTCCTTTAATATCTTTCCACAGTTTTAACAAATTACATAACACTTTGCTTCTCGGTGTTGGTGTCGGGCTCTCCCCCTCATGCTCTGTGGCTGCTGCTTTTATCCGCTCTCCTCACGCTACTGCAATTAGACACAGGTGTTAGGCTTAATTTAGCTCAGGTGTAAGCGCCCTTACCGCTTTTCTCTCCCGGACGGGCGCTTGACCACGCCCCCGCTGCCACACTTGAACTGCCCAGTCTGGGTGTTCAAGTCCTAGATGCTGCCTATCAAGACGATCGTGTCTCAAGCCCTACGTCTCGTTTGGCTGGTCACCATCAATCTTATGACGCACTTCTTTACTTCATTTAGAAGTTCTGCCACAACACAGGAAGTTCCTGAGGTTCACTTTCGGGGGCGAATCTTCCAGTGTCAGGTTCCTCCATTCGGCCTAGCCCTTTTTACCCACACATTCACAATTGCATGATGTAGCGCTGGCTCCTTTGCGACTCCGAGGCATCTGCATTCTGAATTATATGGACTACTGGCTGATCCTAGCGCAGTTCCAGGAACTGGCAGTTCAGCACAGGGATATCGTCTTAGTTCATCTGGTTTCTCTGGGGTTGAGGCTCAACGCCAAGAAAAGCGTCCTCTCTCCCACTCAGAACACTGTCTATCGGGGCATCGTATGGAGTTCAGTCACAATGCGGGCACAACTGTATCCCGCTAGAATTGAGTCCATTCAGATCACCCTGAGCAAAGTCAGGCTAGGTCAAGTTTGCACTGTTATCACTATCAACAATTTCCAGGTCTCAGGGCGACCATGTCCTTGGTGATCCCTCTGGACCTTCTGCTCATGATACCTTTTTTGTTGTGGCTCAAAGCCAGGGGATTTCTTCCAAGGGCCAAAACCCCTAGGCTGGTTGTCACAGTCACTGTCTTGAGTTGATGGCTGTATTTCTGGCCCTGAAATACTTCCTCCTGAGGCTGCCATGTCTTGGTGCGGGTGGGCAATACAGCGGTAGCCTCTCACATAAATCATCAGGGAGATCCACGTTCCTGTCAGCTGTATTTCTGATGCGTCGGATTCTCCTTAGGGCCCAGGGTAAGCTCCTGTCACTCAGGAAAGTTATATCCCTGGATGCCCGTATGTGGGAGCAGATTTACTGTCCAGACAGAAAATACCAACGGGGGAGTGAAAACTCCACCCTAAGGTAGTAGTTGGCCAGAGTTCGCCAGCAAGGGTCTTGGTATAGCACCACGCTGGCCGAACAGGGTTTGGTTCTAATTTCTTTCCTCGATGGCTCGCCTTGCGCGATTCCGAACAGGAAGGATCTTTTATCTCAGGCATAGGGGACAGTATTTAATCCCTGCCCCGAATTGTGGAATCTTTCATGCTTGGCCCCTAAGGGTACCAACTGAGGGACACAGGGCTTTCTCCTGAGTTTATCGAGACCATTTTAAATGCGGGCTTCTTCCACTTGGAACAAGTTTGGGTGAGATCGTATAGGGCAGAAGAGGACCTCTTTGCCTCTATGAACAGCGCAATGTCTCCTCTACTTCTCCCTGAGTCACCCAGCCCCCTTGGGTCTGGATGTTAAGACACATACATGACCCAGAATGCATCTGTATGCGGTTCTTTATCTCCGGTTTCTCTGCTCCCGGGAGTCTTGGCTAATGTTCTAGATTTGCTGCTGATCGTGGTGGTGCATACATGGCACAAATGCGCCTGCATGCGTTTCCTTCTAATAACTTCATATTACTGAACCAGCTAACTGCCAGTTTGCTTCAGTTCTGGATTTTCTGTAGAAAGAACTGTCAGCGGGCACTTGCCTCGCCACTGCCAGGTTCTATGTGGCCTCCAATTCGGTTTGCCACGCCTTGGTGGGCGGGGTGCCATCTAAGAGACATCCTTGCTTGGACCTCTTCATAGGGTAAGACCCCCCTTTTAAACCTGTAGAGACAGCGTTTGGTAGACTTCTGACTCTCAAGATGGTTTTTCTTATGGCAATTTTGTCTCTAAGGACACTTGGGTACCTACAGGCTCTGTCTCTTTTGCCAGCCTGTTTTGAGTTGCCCCAGGTAGGACCAAAATCATTCTTTGCACCCTCACCCTGACTACCTGCCCAAGGTGCCTTTCGCGACCCTTGGCCATTTATTCTCTAAGCCTTCTGCTCCCTGCCGTTTGTAACGCCGGAGCAGCTAAGACTTCTCAGACTTTGTCCAGTCTGTAACCTTCAGACTTATGTCCACCGCATTTGCTAGTGGCGTAAAGTCAGGGCAGCAATTCTTCACTTGGAAGCTGTGACCGGGTGGCGGTCACGTCCTGGCAGACTATGTCACTTTGGGTGAAGGACATTACTGCCCGGGCCTACAAGGCGCACGATCAAGCTACGCCAGTAGGTTTTAGGGCGCACTCTACCAGAGGGCTCTCCTCCTCTAAAGCCTTGGCTAGAGGTCTCCCTCTGCAGCAAGTTTGTGGTGCGGCAGGTTGGTCCTCTCTGCACACATTCATTAGACTTTTATAGATTGGATGTTCTTGCCACTCCGGGCTCTTATGCCCTTGAGTCGACATCTCAAGCTCATGTCTGAACAAGTTTGTGATGCGGCAGGCTGGTCCTCTCCGCACACATTCATCAAATTTTATGGTTTAGATGTTTATGCTACTCCGGGCTCTTACGCCCTTGAGTCGACATCTCAAGCTCATGTCTGAGACCTCTCGCGTTCTTGTGAGCACACTTCACAACCGTAGGGGTCCGGACAGCCCCAGTCCGGCGGCGTAGGTATTGCGTTCCCAAAAGCGCTTAGCAAAAGCGCAGCATCATAGTGAAGCTTTTTGTAAAGGGAACGTCTCGGGTTACGTATGTAACCCTTGTTCCCTGAAAAAAGCAGAACGAGATGCTGCGCTGTTTTGCCGCACTGGGATGCCCCAGGACTGCTCTTCAAAAAGAAGTATCTGATGACACCTGGTGACGCATCCATTTATAGCCTGGCCATAGGTGCATCTAATGATTACATCAGCCGAGGCTATAAATTCTGGTCAATGTTCATTGATGTGTTACACACATATTCACAGCTTGGTCACAACTAGGATTGTTCCCAAAAGCGCTTAGCAAAAGCGCAGCATCTCGTTACGCTTTTTTCAGGGAACAAGGGTTATATACGTAACCCGAGACGATTTACTTACATTTGAGCATCCCATATATGTATGTATTTCCATCTTCAGCAGAACCGAAGTGAAGATTTTTATAAGCACATTTTCAGCACTTTTTGTGCATACAATGCAAGATAAAGGGTGCCACTAGACTGCTTACTGTTTGATGGTCCAAAAGGCATATTTAGGCAGCATAAAAGTAATCCACATAACTCCAGTCAATCAATTAATGTCTTCTGAAGCAAATCAATAGGTTTATGAAAAAATACATAGATAATGAAAACTTTATTAACTTTAAAAAAAAATGCTTCATGCTCATTCGAGCCATCACAGAGCTGTCGCACGCCGTAAGCATGATGGCACGTTCACACGAGAAGATGGAAGTGCGCAACAGTTTTCATTATCAATTTGTTTCTTACACAAACTTATTGAATTGCTTTAGAATACATATATGGATCGACCAGAGTCCTGTAGATTACTTTTTTGCTGCCTAAATATGCCTTTTGGACCATCAAGCCAGCATGCCATATCACCCTGTAGCTCAAGACTGGGTGCCTACTGAAGCTAAGCAGGGCTGAGCCTGTCAGTACCTGGATGGGAGACCTCCTGGGAAAACTAAGGTTGCTGCTAAGAGAGGTATTAGGGAGTCCAGTAGGGGGTGCTCACACTGCAGACTGTGTAGGTCCTAATGCCCCAGTATAGTGATGGGGACACTATATTGTAATAAGGAACCGTCCTTCAGATGAGACGTTAAACTGAGGCTCGAGGGTCGGTGCTGAGGACCAAGGACCAAGGTGTAGTCGTAGGAATGAAGGTCTCCTGTGGAGCAGAGGCTTGCTTATGACATGGCCTGGAGCTGACTCTGTTGTGGCGGCCATGACGTGGAACTCGGGATTGGCGACCATGACGTGAGGCCAAGTTGTGGAAGGTGGAGCTGTGGGAGGCTCGAAACTAAGTGTTCTAGTTGACTGGTAAAAGACCTCAAGACTCGTGAACATGGGCAGAGACTTGCAAATGACCTCCGTGGTCGTGTGCATGGGCAGAAACTTGGAAACAAAAGCCTTTCTCCTCCTTCTCCAGGAGGCCAAAGTTGGCAGCTCTGGGACGGACGAGGCTGGCAACCAGTAAGGGGGAAGAACTTCAACATAAAAGCACAAAAACAAAAGACAACAGGGAATATGTGACAGAACCCCCTGTAAGGAGCGGATTCCAGACACTCCAAAAAAAGTAAAACAAATAAAATAATTGTCCACGGAGTGTAGGGGAAAACATGTGGTTCAGGGGGGCACTATGAAAGCAGAGGAATAAGGCAAGGTCAGGGAATAGATCAGGCGGGCAGCCAGGAGACCAGAGCAGATCAGGTGGGCAGCCAGGAGAACAGAGCACAGGACAGGACACTCTGGGGGCGGAGCCGTGGAGGACTCCGGGGGTGGAGCCGTGGAAGGTGGAGCCGTGGAGGACTCCGGGGGCGGAGCCATTGAAGGCTTTGGAGATGGAGCCGTGGAAGGTGGAGCTGTGGAAGGCGGAGACTGGGGAACAGCCTTTCTTCTTCTCCTCCTCCTCTGGACGGACGTGGCTGGCAACGCTGGCTCTGGGACAGACGAGGCTGGCAACACTGGCTCTGGGACGAACGAGGCTTCCAGCTTGTTGGCCGTGGCAGGCGTGGGCGTTGGCTCGTTGGCCGTGGCAGGCGTGGAGGGATGAGGCATGGAAGGCTGGGGAGCGACCACTGTGGGAGGAGATTTAAAGCCCTCTTCCTCTACGCCCACAGTGAAAGGCGAGCCGCTAACTCGCATAGCCTCCTCCACGAACTCGGCGAGCGTCCAGTGAGGATCCGCTGGAGGCAATAGCTCCTTTAGTGCACTACTGAGACCCGCCCTGAAGAAAACCACCAAAGAGTAGTTTGGGTAGTGCACTAAATTCGTCAGCTCTAAAAACTCACAGACGTGATCCTCAACTGGATGGTCCCCTTGCTCGAGGAGGAGAATTCTGACGGCTGCTAGATCCATATTTGGTCAGTTCTTTTGTGACGAGGCAGGCAAGGAATGATGATCTATACGTAGCTTTATTAAAATAAACAAGATAGCTCAGAATAAATGAAAACTCAGGGAACCTAGCACAGAGCACAACAAAACATGCAAGAACTGACAAATTAACTGGGGGAAACAAGGGCTTAAATACACAAGGGAAAACAAGGAACACCTGGGGAAACAATCAGGGAATGAGAAACAGTCAGGGGAAAACCAATCATAAAATAAACTACAAAGAACTACAAAAACCTAACAGGAAACAGGAACTAAACAAGAACTTCAACATAAAAGCACAAAAACAAAAGACAACAGGGAATATTTGACAGAAACTCCAGATTAATTTAATACAATTTTCTTTGGTCAAGGAGTTCCAGAAAATGTGTACTTTCTAAATTTGAAAATCGGAGAGAAATCTGCTCAATTAGGTTGTCGAAAATGGCCATGTATAGATGTCGGTAATGCTGCTGGGGATCCTTTAGATGGCAACACTTTCTTCAAGGCATATTTTCATCTTCCACTGTGAGGCTTACTGCCTTTGCATACATAGCTTTGAAAGCCTCATAAGTCCTTTTCTCCTTTGCAAAAGACAGAAGGCTCTCAACCCTGCATTTGCAAAAATTAACATCCATAGCCCTCTGCTGCAAAATGTCAAAGACAACATCAGTTTCTGAGAGGATTTGCTCATATGTGTGTAACATAAAAACAAACTCAAAATCTTCCAAAGTCCGAAGGAATCTTGTGGGAATATTGATGGTGCCCTCCTCTTTAATGCACTCATCCTCTAGGATCCTTTCAAAAGTCTCCACTAACCTCTCCCAGTTATTAGCTACAGTGCTTACAACCCAGGATGTGAAATTCCATCGAGAGGGGGCATTTCTAGGCAGCCTTGAGCAGCCTGTGGAATCAAGAAAGCTCAGTCTTTTTAGGTTTGTCACATTCTTTGAGAAATCAACTTGAGTGTTGCAAAAAACACCTTTTATTCAGGGAAGTATTTTGCTCCTTGAGATAACACAAAATTCAGTCTGTGAGCATACAATGTATTTGGAGCAACCACCTTTACTTTTGCCTGTTCATTTAGTGAGGATGCCATAACAGCAGCCCCATCATATTTTTGTCCCACAAGTTTCTGACTGTAATCATAGCTCAGCATCTCTATGTTCAAGACATTAAACACAGACTGGGCATCTCGCCCTTCTGAAACCTAATAAAACGCAACAAATCTTTCCTGTTTTAAGGCAGCAGTAGCTACCTATCGAAGTATGATGGACAGCTGTGCATGACATGAAATGTCAGTTGTCTCATCTACTTGCCATGCAAAGAATGGAGCAGCTTTGACTTTATCTTTGATTTAATTGAGGATCGCGGCTCCAATTGACAAAATTAAATAATTTTGTATGGAATGGGACATGCCAGAAAATACAGATGATAGCTGAAAGTGAGCGGCTAATACATCATCATACTTTGCCAGCACCTCAGTGAATTCCCTGTAGTTTCCCTTGTTGGAAGAATAATTTCCATCATCATGCCCTCTGCAAGCCAGCTCCTGATGACCAAGCAATGAAGTTACATCAATTAAGCGTCTAAGGATCGCCCTGTTCTTTTAAACAGTTTAATTGTGCTTTGCCACTTGAATGCATGTGACCTCATCAATGGCATTCTCAACACGCACCCTGCCAAGTAAACTCAGCCGTGCACATTAACTTAAATACTCGTTCCCCTTCTCATGTCATTTATATGGACGGTCCAAATTTGCCAGATCTGCAAAACCCACCCTTGGCCAAACAATATATCCTTTAGAAGTATTCATCAAGAGACATGGCCAGTAATACATTCGTTGGGTCACAGCATTTCCAGTCAGCCTTTAAACTCTACCATACCAGGAAAGCTGAAAGGACCTGTTTTTGCTACCTGATTTCTGAACTAAATTTATCTTGGGCATTGGTCTGCCATCCTGTTTAAATTTGAGTCGCTCCTTATAGTGTATCAAATGATTTCTTTAAAATTCCACAACATTAGCGGTGTCTGCCATTTTGCCACCAAAAGCAGCTATGTTGCCAACTCCCAAAACTCTCTAAACAAAATTAACTAATTATCTTACTGAACGAAAATAAAGAATAAAAATACTGAACCTTTATTTACAATTTTGTTTACAATATACAGTATATGTGAAGATTTAACCACTAAATGAATTGTGTTGAATAAACCGCAACCAACTTAGTCGGTCCCGCCGGTCTGTAACTCATGCACATCACCGTTTAATGACTGGCCATTTGTTACATGGTTCAGCCCGTTTGAGAGCTCGACCAATCATCATATAGAGAAGCAAGGCTTTCAGCTGGCATACATATACATTGATTGAAAGTCTGCTGTCCAATTAACACTCAGATAATTTCCCTAATTTAAATAGTGTTCACGAAGCTCCCGTAGAACCCCAGAGATGCACGCCGTCTGGGCGGGAACTATAATGACGGGTTTAGAGCCTCTTTTCCAATGAACATCGATCTTTTGCTCCACTGAACACAATAGGACACGCCTCTGCCATAGACTCTCGTTGAAGGACAATAATGATCTAATTATAGAGAGATTATCTGCAATTTGATAAACATGTCATTGCATGATTTTAATGAAATTTTAAGGGAAGCCCTACTTCCTGTGTAGTCCTAAATAAATCGCCACTGGGTGAGATATCTCAGGACACTCTTTTAAGTGAAATCTTTAAGGGAGAAGGAACATGTTCTGCATGCCATTCCATTAAAATCAATTGCTTACAGCTCCTATAAGCTGGGATAGAAGGTATTTCAACATTGAAAATTACACACTTCACCTTAAAATGTGTAATCATTTGCATTGTCAAAATTATCAAATGTTAGACCCCAGGTCTATCATCAGTTGAGCTAAAATAATGTGATTCCTTTTTTTTTTTAACAACTCAGCTATATTTGACATCAGTAATCTATGAGCTCTGTTAGACAGATTTTCAAAACATCTACATCAAATGTAGGGGTTAAGCAAGGATGAGAAGTGAATTTTCATTGCCACTAGGGACGTTTTGATACCCATCTTACAAGACTGTGGGAACTAAGATCTCTATCACCTTCTCCACGGCAAGGGGAAAGTACCGGAGCTGAGAAAGAGGACGTGCCATACATCTGGACCACCCGACACAATGAAAAAGGCCTAACTGCCTTATCAGCATGGGTACTTGAAGTTTCCCATGATGTTAAGTTTACTGTAAAGGTTATATTTAAACTTATTTTCTTGACCTACCTGGTCTTGATTGCAAGATTATTGAATGATTTAGGACATGATGACCTTAGTAGAGATAATGGCAGGGTTTGTAACCTTATAGAGGTGCCAACATTTATTACCTAACAATTACAGAATTTAATTAAAGAAATAATGATGGCTTTAATAAGACAGAGTTTCAAGTGTATTTATGCTCAATCATAGAATTAATGAAAGTGATGCAGGAAATGCATGTAACGTGAATGCACAGTACATGATGTGAATCATAAGCGACTCTCATGTAGCCTAAACTTTTTTGGCTGGAAACATAACAAATGCACAAAGAACAGGATTAAAATTACGGGCATCAGTACTGAACTACTCATAGACCTGCCTAAATATTAATAGATCATCTGGTTAGAGTTCAAGGTATTTTTACAAGTCATTGCATTTATGACTCTCTGATCCACCGTAACCAATTTTTATACATTGAAATGTATTAAATTGCATTTGATTTATCTTAGTGAAACTATCAGAAGATAAAGTGCAGTAAACATAAATTAACCTACACTTCCAGAAAATAAAGTCCCAGTGACTTTAACATTCTGCAGATTTTACGCAAAGACTGCACATAACTCTATCCAATATTAAGCATATCATTTTAATATTCCTGTAGTGCAAAAATAAAATGGCTAGGGGCATGTAATAAAAACTAGTCTGTGGCATTTCCCTTCACAATGAGTAACTGTGTTGAATTATGCGTCTTGCTGAAATGTAGTTCTTTCGAATGCCTTAATAGAAGTACAGCTAGCCTAGTGTCTCATAAACAAAATTCACTTTAGCACCCTGTTTTGACACATTTGTCTTAAGGCCATCTTGTTTACACTGTTCTTATTGCACCTTTCCAAAACCCCAGCACCTTTGGAGACCTTTCAATGTAACATTATTACAGACCTTCCATCTCAGGCCAAACAGCCACTGAGAGAGTTGTGTTACGGACATGATCTTGATCTCAAGAGACACAAATCTCATTTACACTTCAAGGAGGAAGTCTCAGGCAGCTTGAGTCGAACATGCCCTCCTGCCCTTAGTGTCAGCTATGCTTGTCTGAATTACGGTCTGAATTGAAGGCTGTAACAGGAAAAGAGAGAGAAATAGCCTGCCTGAAATGTGTCGGTGCACTTTAGTGTTTGGAATGGTGGGCCTTTTGGATGCAGTTGAAATCTGTGCATTGCTCTCACTGGGAAAATGGCGTGACATGGACCAACAAATCTGAGGAAAATACCACATGGTTATCTTGTCTATGTGACACACAGCCTCTAAAAGAACACAAGTAAAGCATTAATCTCCCTAAGAGCTCTTTCACTGGGAGTGGTGTTAAACACATGGTTCAATTTTGAACACTCAACATGAAACACATGGTGTCTTTATCTGTTGTTGCGGAGGTAGGAATCCAGTCTTTCAAATAAGCTTTCATCCTGGTAGGGAACAAAGACTTAATTTAACCAATACTTTTCCAAGTTTTTCAAGAAAGTCAAAACATCTGGCCTTTGCCCAGTTGTTTACATTTCATTTGTTAATTTTATTTAAGCATTTGAACAATTTGATTTTGATAATAGATAAAACAGTGCTTTTCCATGCATGTAGACTTTTGTTCAGTTTTTAATTATGCTATTGTACGTATAAAAGACACTTATTATTACTAGACATTTAGAAAAAAAAAATTAGAACAATGTTGGAATTGTTAAAATATGTTAACTAGCTATCGATTAACTTTTTTAAAGATTGATTAAATATAATTTGACTTTCTGAATTTAATGTTTTTTCTGTTTCTGAAATATATATATATTATATATATATATAATTTCAGAAATATATATATATATATTTGAGCATGAAGTACTTCCTTACGCCAGGATCTGCCTTAGTTCAAAAGATGTGTCCAAGCCTCTGTTACTAATGAAAAAATGTCACTTTAGAACTAGTAAGGATGGCTTCGGCTGTTTCTAACAAGTTATTGGGTAAACTAGTGTGTGTGTGAGAGAGAGAGAGAGAGAGAGAGAGAGAGATTGAGCATGTGCGATTATCTGTGTCTGTTATGACTCCCAAGAAGTGATGAACAGTAAAGCTATTGCTAAAAAGAAGCTGGTGAATAAAAACTGGATTCAGTCTCGTGTGTTAGTGCGTTTGCTGAAGATAATCCTCCATGAGTTCTCTTACGAGAGGTTCTCTCGTATTGCGTAAGCTAGCTTACGCTATGGGAAAGATTAATCTTTTCTGAGATATTGAAGCCAAAAAATTATCCTTAATTTTTGTATCCATTGTCAACGCAGTGCGGCAGCTGCAGACCTTGAGCGGGCTAGCTAGCGAGCTCATAGGTTGCTCTGTGGCAACTGCTGCAGCCTATAGACGAGCTTGGGCGAACTCGCATCCAATAAGAGGCCTCCGCGCGCTCACTTCATCAAAGCCCGCCAAAATGGGCGTGACTAGAGTGCATATAAGCGTAGTTCGTAGGCTGGAACCCTGATTTTCATCTCTTCAGCGAAGCTCTTCGCATCGCTGACCTGGAAGCCGCGTCGCCGTTCGAGGGGCATCAAGCAAGCGTGGACAGCGCTAGAAGAAGCCGGCCGTCTCAGCCACCTTCAGCCATCCTGCGAGCTACGCCATCCGACGACGTATCCTTTTATTCAGCAAGCTAGTTCTCACGAACTATTCACAAAAGAGTACGAGCGTCTTTTTCAAGATGCCTCGCTCCACTTGCGCCTCATGTCGCCCTTCTCAGCACAGGAGACCGCCACATCATCTGCGCTCTCTGCCTGGGACTGGGGCACGCAGAGCTCGCCCTCACTGAGGGCGGATGCGATTTCTGCGAGGAGCTACCGATGTCGACCCTGCGGGCTCGACTCGGCGCTCAAAGCAGAACCCGCCGCGCCGCCTTACCTTCAGCAGCGCAGGAAGAAGCGCCGCTCACAAAGGCTGCCGGAAACTGTGGTTGAAGCGACTGCCTCGCCGGAGCCTCTCCCTCGAGCATCGCTTTCACCCTCCCGCCCCGGGATGCGCAGTTGCCGCCGGCGGCCGCACTGCTGCCATCTCGGATGACGAGGCGGAGGATAAGGGCCGCTGATCCATCATGGCTTCGGACAGCAGGAGTGGTCAGGCTCCCTAGCCTCCTCCTCGGCCCAGGAATCCAGCAGGACCCGCGCCGAGTCGAAGGGAGTTAACACGCCTCCTCACACAGGCCGTCGACCGCCTCGGGCTCGAGTGGTCACCGCCCCTGAGCAGGCACCCAACAGACTCGACGGCTGCTTTCTTCAAAGCCATCGCCGCTCTACACCCGCGGCCGGGCCGCTCCCTTCCTGCCGGAATTACATACGGAGCTTGCAAAGTCGTGGAACGCTCCTTTTTCAGCCAGGACCCGTTCCCACGTCTCCACCTCTCTCGCGTCGGTGGGCGGCGCCACTGAAGAGGCTACTCCTCCATCCCCGGTCGAGGACTCGGTAGCAGCACACCTTTGTCCGCCCTCCGCGAGATGGCGTTCCAAGCCTGTGCTCCCGTCTAAGGCCTGCAGAGCGACTTCCGCCTATGTTGGCGCGCCTATTCGCCGCCCGGCCAAGCCGCATCTGCTCTGCACTCAATGGCCGTTTTACAGATCCTACAAGCAGACCTTCTTCGGGAGTGGGATGAGAAAGGCAGGCACCCAGAGGCTGTTACTGATCTATGAAGCGCGACAGACCTCGCCCTTCGCGCTACCAAAGCTGCAGCCCAAGCTCTAGGGAAGTGCATGGCCTTGCTGACTGTGACCGAGACACACTTATGGCTAACACTAGCCGACATGGGAGAAGCAGAGCGCTCCACGTTCCTCAACGCACCGCTCTCTCTGACCGGTCTCTTTGGCTCCGCGGTGAGTGGCATTGTTGACCGCTTCTCAGAAGTCCAGAAAGCCACCCAAGCCATGAACCTCTTCCTGCCGCGTCGCGCTAGCTCCTCTGCAGGCCGCTCACGTGATCAGCCTCCTGCACGAGCCTCTTCACAGCGCCCAGTTCAACAAACTCAGACTTCTCAGCGTCGACAGGGCGGCGCCCTCGATCACGCTCAGACAGCCGCCGCGAGACCGCCGCCCCAGCGGGCCTCGATTTAAGGTAACGCTGAAACCAGAGCAACCGAAGTCTTCCTAACTTTGTTGAACAAACGACGGCTCAGTCCCGCCGCGGCCGGACCACCGTCAAAGCTTGTGACACTGCCAACAAGCCGGTGACACTGCCCGCTTGCCTGCACTCAAACGCCGTTTTCACGGCGACCCAAATAAATCTTGTAAAGAGCAAATATGTCTTATGTGTAGAAAAAGTGCCCACAACCCAGTGTTCGCCCCTACACACAAGCATAACACATCCCGTGCCCCTATCAGAGCACGCTCTCATAAAGCGGTTACGAACCGCTCGAGCGTCAGAGTCAATGAAGAGCCCACAAATGCGTCGCGACGCCCATTCTCTGCCCGCTCTGTCACACGACAAGCCCTGTGTGTAGAAAATGTGCCCACAATCCAGTGTTCACTTCTGCACACAAGCACTGCATGTCTCGTGTCCCCACCAGAGCACGCTCACATAAAGCGGTTACTGAACCGCTCGAGCGTCAGAGTCAATGAAGGCGCCCACAAATGCGTCGTAGCGCCCATTCTCTGCCCGCTCTGTTACACGGCCAGCAAACATTCCTCTGTGTGTAAGTCCCGTACCCATGACTATGCTTGCGCATCACGTAACAGATGTGACTCTTTCCCCATTCATTCCAATTGGGAAGTCACTCACAAAACAGCCTGTTCATGCTGTCTGCGAGCAATCATGCATGAACACACTAAACAGCTCACACATTTTGTTCAGCTCTGTGTGCGGCAATCAGAGCGAATTGGCCATTCACCCTCTAGCGTTACGCTTCAAAGCGTGGGAAGCTATTCCAGGGATATCCAAGTGGGTGTTAAGCACAATACAACAGGGTTATTTGCTACAGTTCGATCGCCGCCCTCCTCGCTTCAGAGCTGGCTCGAAACCACTGTGAACACGGAAGCAGCGTGCATGCTTCGTTCAGAAATAGCAAGCCTTCTGTGCAAAAGGGCCATAGAAAAGTGCCACCCTCTCTGAGCGAGTCGGGGCTTTACAGCCGTTATTTTCTTGTTCCCAAGAAAGACGGCGGCCTCAGACCCATATTAGATCTCAGGGTTTTGAACAAGGTGCTTGCAAAAGACCGTTCAAAATGCTTACAATCAGGAAACTCCTCGCGCATGTGCGCCAGGGGACTGGTTTATTTCTCTCGATCTGAAAGATGCATACTTTCAGATTCAGATAAATCCCGTCACAGGCCATTCTTGAGATTACGCCCGACGGCCAGGTTTATCAATACACCGTCTTTCCATTCGGCCTGTCCTTAGCACCCCGTACTTTCACGAAGTGCATGGATGCGGCGCTCGCACCCCTGCGGAGTCAGGGTTTGCAAATTCTGAACTATTTGGACGACTGGCTGATTATGGCTCAGTCACATATGGAGCTTCTGTCTCACAGAGCAGTTCTCCTCAGCCATCTGAACAGTTTGGGTCTTGCAGTCAGTTGGACCAAGAGCTCACTACAGCCCAGTCAGAACATTTCCTTCCTGGGAATAGAACTAGACTCCATGGCAATGACGGCTCGCTTATCTACACAGCGCGCACGCCGTGTTCAGCGACTAGCCGCATCTTTTCAGATGAACAGCCTCATGCCTCTGAAGAAATTCCAGAGAGTGCTAGGTTACATGGCCTCAGCCGCAGCAGTACTTCAGCTGGGTTTACTGCACATGCGCCGCTTCAGCATTGGCTAAACACCAGCGTCTCGCCGGGCTTGGGCCACAGGCCGCCAGCCCATCAAGGTGACTCAGACCTGTATATCAGCTCTGCAGCCCTGGACAGTGGCCGAATGGTATCAGCGGGAGTGACAATGGGAGCTGTATCTCGCCGAAAAGTCATCTCGACAGACGCGTCCAACACGGGTTGGGCGCGGTCTCGCGAGGGCTCTCCAGTTTTCGGCCTATGGTCAGTTCAGGAAAAGCTCCTTCACATAAATTGTCTGGAAATGATAGCGGTCGAGTACGCCTGCGCGCTTTCTCCCGGTCATTCAGGGTCACCACGTCCTGGTCCGTTCGGACAACAGATCTGTGGTATCCTACCTAAACTGTCAGGGCGGTGTCAGATCCAGGAACCTCTTCCATCTGACGAAACGAATACTAAGTTGCTGCTCGTATTTCTACAAGAGCTGCTGGATAAGGGCAGATCCCCATCCACAAAGTGTATGTGGCGGCCGTTGCGGCGTTCGCTGAACCCCTGCATGGCCAGTCATGGGGTAAAAACGAGCTGGTCATCCGCTTCCTCAGGGGAGCTAGAAGGATGAACCCCCCGCGCCCCCCATCAGTTCCTATCTGGGATCTTTCTATAGTTCTCGAAACTATGAAAGCCCCCCTTTCGAACCACTTCAATCCGTGGATTTGAAATACCTTTCACTCAAAACCGTTTTTCTGACTGCCCTGTCATCAGTCAAATGTGTGGGAGACCTTCACGCGCTGTCTGTCAGCCTGCGTGTCTTGAGTTTGGACCAAGTGACTCCAAGGTCATTTTAAAGCCTAGACACGGCTATGTTCCCAAGGTGATCGGTACTCCTTTCAGAGCACAGGTCATTTCCCTATCGGCGCTGCCAGCACCGATAGCGAACGCGACGCCAATCTCCTTTGCCCGGTCAGAGCACTGAGATTGTATACTGCGCGCTCCGCCGCTTTCAGACGCTCTGAGCAGCATTTCGTTTAGTTCGAGGGCGCACCAAAGGTCTCGCCGCCTCGAAACAGACACTATCTAGATGGATAGTGGACGCTATTGCTGCTGCATGCGGCGTCAAAAGACCTGCCATGCCCGTTGGGCATTAGGGCTCACTCCACTAGAGGCATGGCATCCTCGTGGGCATGGTCCAGCGGGATTTCCATTCACGACATATGTGTGGCAGCGGGATGGACTTCCCCTCCACCTTTGTCAGATTTTACAATATGGAAGTGCCCGCTCTGCAGGCAAAACTACTAGCGGTTTAATACGCTACAGCTCCCTGGTGAGCTGCACTGATGGGACACATTCCACACAGACCGGCACCGCCGCTCTGTCGATTCCTTCCCACTATGTGCTTATGTTTTACACAATCAATGACCCGCATTCTTGCCGGCCAAATATTATTTCCCCACTCATAAGGGCTCCCCGGGTCCCCCTTCATTCCCTGGGGCTCATACAGTGGATGCTTGGCGCGACGGCGTTGACAATGGGTTCCCGTGAGCGTGAGCTAGCTTACGCATATCGAGAGAACCTCTCGTAAGAGAACGTATCGGTTACCTAACGTAACCTCGGTTCTCTCTAGATGAGGAGCAGTATTGCGTAGCCGGCCGTGCTTCAGCGCCACGGCGACTTTTCGCTTCAGTCAATGAAAACCAGGGTTCCAGCCTACGAACTACGCTTATATGCACTCTAGTCACGCCCATTTTGGCGGGCTTTGATGCAGTGAGCCGCGGACGCCTCTCATTGGATCGCGAGTTCACCCAAGCTCGTCTATAGGCTGCAGCAGTTGCCACAGAGCAACCTATGAGCTCGCTAGCTAGCCCGCTCAAGGTCTGCAGCTGCCGCACTGCGTTGACAATGGATACAAAAATTAAGGATAATTTTTTGGCTTCAATATCTCAGAAAAGATGAATCTTTCCCATAGCGTAAGCTAGCTTACGCAATACTCGTTCCCTCATCTAGAGAGAACCGAGGTTACGTTAGGTAACCGATACGTTTTTCCCCAGTAGATGGTTTGTTTCTCTCCTCTGCCATGTTTAATGTTTACATTTGATCCCAGTGCAGAAACTCCTTGTCTGTTGTGTCTCTCAGCTGTGATAAGCCTTAAGGCTGAAGCTGTTAGTTTAACTCTTTTTCATAGCTGTATTGTAGTTGTAATCCGAATGTTAATGGAGTGAGAGACCATGCAAATGACTTCAGAGAAACTGCTAGTTGATCAACAACACCGACTCATATGAACTCAACTGGTTTACAACACATAACAATTAACTATTGACTTTTGTCACCACCTGCTGGCTAAACTCTTTAATGTCACAGGGAAAAATTAATAGACACATCTTGCTGCTTTGTGACACAGCTGCACTGCTCTTAAATTTTAGTTTAGAACACCATGCTCACAAGCAGAGTGATACTAACAGTAAAGCGTCTGAGTGCTGCTGTTCTTGGAACGCCTCTCATCCAATCAAATTCAAGGTCCAGATCAGACTGTCACACACACACACACACACACACACACCACACACACACACACACACACACACTATTACAATATTATAATCTATTCCTTAAACCTAAAAAAATCATTCTAGGGGGACAGAAAGTTCCACTAATTCAAGAATCACCCATAAATGCATTGGTGATTGTGAGTGCCAATAACGTTCCGTTCTCATCTGTTCTGTACAGTGAGGACACAGGCTAATTGCTGAGAGTACAGAGGGGCACTCAATGCTTGCCGAATAACTTGATTTAACAACATACTCCAATTCTTCAGGGAACAGTAGTGCAAACAAGGTTGTTTGGGACTTCCTGTGTGTGTGAGCCTTCAAAACTTGAGGATATTTTTTGTCTCAAGTTGTCATAAGTGATTTATAAGTATTCTGCTCTGCCTGAGCGTTCCCTGCATGATTGAAAGAGTAATATATCAAATACTAAATAGGTTTACCATTGTTTGACAAGCACGTGTTAATATGAGTAAAACCTAATTTAATTCCAAATAAATTGTATGTTTAGGTTATTATCAGTTTATTTATCACTCTGAGATAAATAGGATCTATTGAGAGGACTACTATGGTAAAGCTGCCTTGTTATAGAAACTTGATCTGTGTACAGCATGCTTATGGGAGCAGAGTGACGTCAACTGCAATTGATCTTTAGATATTCTGGGAGAAAACTAGTGACAGTGGCTGAATGGACTTTTAAGGGAATTTATAAACATACCCAGAAAAAATGATATGTGGGGATGGATTTCTTGATATCTCTCTATGCCAAGAATTAAATCCAAAGGGAGGAGAAAATATATTTTCATCCTGAGAATTTAAGTGTCTTGAGATCCCTCAGTCTGGACATAATGAGCAAATATATATATATATATATATATATATATAAAACAAATATCTTAAATACAATACAATACTTAACACACACATATAGCTGTGCAATGGTAGCTGCGATTATTTTATTAGACCAAGATAAAATGGATTAATCACAGATCATATAAAGTTGCAGTCCTTGAAACACATCTACCATACATTCAAATATATCTGTAATGCGCACAATGCCTCCCTCTAGTGAGAAAGGTACACACTACTATTTATTTACTATTAAAATTACACAAAATTTAAGATAAAATATGCACTTTAAAAAAAGATGCTTAAACCCGTATTTAAATTTAATTCATACAGAGTTAATAGAGATGAAAAAGAAAACAATATAATAAAGATAAAAACAGAAAATTAAAAGACAGATATTCATTGAAATCTTCTTCCTTTGATATCTGATCTTATTCTGAGCAGTGCTTGTTGTTATCTGTGGAAGCATTTCACAGACATGGACCAATGAGTCTGCTACAGCCAGACAAATCAGTAAATTCAGGAGACACTATGGTGCTCTTAGGGAGAAGCAATCATGTCTTCCTTTCAATCTTCAAATCATTTTCACTCTTCACCTTACTGCATTGGGATTTTAAGAAGTTTAGAAGGCAGACCTTCATAGCAACCTAATTAATTCAGGTTACTTGTTCCGCTCACTCTTGAACTTCCTTCACAATATCCAGCATCCTCATGAAGCCATTAAGACCCATAGCATTGGTCAGACCACCCCATTGCCTTCACCTCTTCTCAAGGTACTCTACTCAACATCAGCTCTTCAGATCCAGCTTGACTCTTAGCTTGGCCTCACTATATGACCACCATCTTGAAATACTATGTGTCTTAATGGCTTCATGAGGATGCTGGATATTGTGGAGGAAGTTCAAGAGTGAGCAGAACAAGTAACTCGAAGCAATTAGGTTGCTATGAGCCTGGGCACCAGAAACGTCTTATTTTTCAATGTTAAAATACTTTAAATAGTCCTATCACTGTTTAATATGCAGAGGTAACTAGACGTAAGTCATTAGTAGGTTGCTTTCCCCCAAAAGTGGCTCTGTGGCACTATCAACCAGGATATAAACAAGCCAGCCAGGGCCAATAGCATAATACCTCAAGCCACGAGACCAAAGTTGATCTGCGTTCCCATCATCGGCGCCAATAGCCCCGCAGTTGCCCTTAAACCCACCCTTAATACGCCACCCTGGTGCCAATGTCACACACCCCGCCCATTTCTCAAGCAAGAAGGAAGCTCAAGTTAGGGTATCTAGTTATCTATACTATGAGTTTATTTCATATGTAAACATTAGATAGCTAGCTAGATAAGTTAGTGTTGACAACTCACTGACTGTAACTGCCATGGTGTTTCAAGTTGTGTACCAGTATGCCGTCCATGATTTCGAACCATGGAAAGTTCTTCCTTTGGGCACCGCTTTGTCCATTGTGCATTTTAATTGATTTGTA
Organism: Xyrauchen texanus; assembly: GCF_025860055.1. NCBI lineage: Eukaryota > Metazoa > Chordata > Actinopteri > Cypriniformes > Catostomidae > Xyrauchen > Xyrauchen texanus. Next base: position 17,146,471 of record NC_068294.1, read on the forward strand.
CGGTGTCCACAGTTTTTTTTTTATTTCGCAAAACTGTACCCTTGTGCACTAGATACACAACCTGGCAAATTTGCCGATATTGGTGCTGACCCTTTGACCTGACTCAGTGAAATTCTACCTTTGGCACTGATCCCACCTCAATACCCAGTTGGCCTTCTTTGGCCCAAGGGTAATCGGCAGGCCAAAGGTCATTGGCTGTTGGCCTCATTTTTTATTTCTCTTTTATTTCTCACAAGTCACGGGTGACAGACGTTTTAGCCTCAAAGCCTTCCCCAGTGTGTGTCTGGTTTATTAGAGCAACAGTTTATAGGTTAAGTCTGATTGCTCCCTGGTGTGGGCATTGACTTACAATTACAAATAATTAGAACACACAACAAATACAATCATCTAATTATTTACTTAACAAGCTCATTGATCAATAAGAACATCTTAGCAGAAGTGTGGGGTGATCTGACACATCAGGAAGCTAGTGACAATGTCCATGTGACCACCAACTGTATAATCAAGTAGACGTTAGTCAAAAAGAAATTACACACTTCACCTTTAAGTATAGTTTAAACTGTACTATGTCTGAATTTAAGATTATCTCAACCAAAACCTTAAAAATAATCATAATTTTTTGCAATTTAGTTCAGTGATGCTAGTGGTCAAATATACCTATTACCTTAAGACCACCAAAGTCTCTTTGAAATGGCATATGCTCTGATCAATATTTGGATGCTACTTCTACTGTTGAATTTTTTGCTCATAATGTTGTTCCAATAAACTGACTGCACATGCAAAAACAAAGAACATATGAACATATTATGATTACACATGTTCATAATGCACTAACATTTCTGTATCGGTTGCATTAAAATTGTGTGAAATACACTTCACGTCAATATCAGTTCAGTGGTGCTCAAATGTTTGTTCCTGTTGAGAAATCATAATAATCATGTTAAGGCCTTTATTTCCTTCTTAGGAACTTCTACTGCAATCTATCTCTGTTTCCTCCATGATTGCAATTCATTCTCTAAATGACACAGCACTCCTTGTGGAGTGGTTTCTCTTCAGTTTTGGGCCAAGAATTTTTAAAAAGAGCAGACTCAAGTTGTTTGTTTAGGAAAGAATGATTAAAGAAGGTGACATTCAGCATCAAGAGGGCAGCACAAATACTATGAGTCTAATCTATCACAGGAATACATAACACATTCACCGGGCTGCAACCTGCCACCACACAAATGTGAGTGGACGTTTTCAGACGGGCCTTATTGTGCAAAAATGATTACTTTCCCTCCACTGAAAAATGCCCCTCTGATTAAATGCATCAGTGCATCAGAAGGGAGTGTGATTTGTATGGCTTGCCATTGGTTGTGTGTGTGTGTGTGTGTGTGTGTGTGTGTGTGTGTGTGTGTGTGTGTGTGTGTGTGTATATGTTAGCTCACATTGGCTAATCTTTTAGAAAATTTAAGTTTTGAAATAAGTCCAGGACAATCACATTTTCAAAATGAAAATGAGAGAGGAAAAAAAAGAAGAGGGAACAATTTTAAATGGATAAGGTCCAAACAATTTCCATCATCTTCACTTGTTGCTGCCAGGAAATTCTCACACCATACCACACACTCTTGCTCAGCCTCTCTCTGAGTGTCTTGGGACCGTATCTCTATATAAAAGCCTAATTACATACCAATACATATAATTAGATGCTCATAATTGATTCATTATTTTAATAATCACTCTAAAATATTTAATTTTTTAATATTTTGCTGATGAGCTCCCATTGGGATGCACAATTTAAGTAGATCCTCTTTAATCAACTGTTTATTAGGAGTAAATTGAACAATTAGAAATACTCAGGGCATTTGGAAAGAACAAATATAAGCAAAATGGCATAAAACAAGACTGAATTTAACAAAATACATGATACTCCAAAGAAATACTTTAGAACAAAATATTTGCTGCCCAACCCTGATACAAATATTGTTAGATCTAACTAATGCTGTTTACACTCCTAATTAAAAACTAACAGTAGAGGGGCATCAATGCAGTGTGTTTATTGTGTTTATTTAGAGTCCCACAGACATGGTTTACTACTGTAACCATAGTATCACCATGGTATTCTGTTGTAAAATACCAAATTAAACATGGATACTATGGTGTAAACTAGGGCTGCATGATTTGATTGCATATTGCGATTATTTTGAAAAATATTGCGATTGTGATTTGAACATGTTCAATTGCAAAATGGTTACTGGGGTTTTCACACTTGAACCCTCTTAAAAAGAACCAAACTGAGACCTTTTTTCAGTTCAACCACAGACAAATAAATATATAAACAGTGAAACAAAGTCTTCTTCATATCCAAATGTTACCATCCACCGTGTACCTGTTTTTGTCCATTTTGTGATAGGGTCTCAGCCCACTAATCATCATAATTAGTTTTTGAAACACAGTCAACTTGAATATTAGGGATGCTCCAATCAGGATTTTAACATCCGATACCAATCTCCAATTTTCTTTTCATCTCATCAATCGATGCTGATCATTTAACTTTTATCAGCAGCTCTCTCAAAACTGGTTACATGTAAGCTTTCTGCTCAGTGTCACTGTTAACTAAATTTCCCTGTTGGTAAATCACAGAAAATGTTACTCTTTATTCTAGGCCTTAAAAACTAGTAGGCTTATATAAACAAGTCTTTACTGTATATAAGATAGTCCTAAAGAATGAGGCTTAATGTCAAACTGAAGTTGAACTGATAACCCATTGGTGTCACCATTTTATTTAATTATTTAATTTTCATTATTTTATTATATTTAATTTAGCAATGCATTATATTATAGTAACTAAATATTTTATATAGATGTATTATATGTATGTTCCTTCCTTTTCATTTTGTTGGATGTTGGTAATATTAGTTCCGCTTTCACTTGTTTGCGGGGAGTGTAATAATGGCGACATGCTCTCTCATAAGGTAAACAAATTACAGGAGAATGAAGAGATGCTTCTGGAGTCTACAGGTGTAACTGTTAATGATGTTTGCTCAGCAATCATTTAATAAAGATGTTTGAATTATACCCCATCTTGTATTCTGCGTTATTGTTATGATACCTGTGCCTTGCGGAAACAGAGATGCTGCTACCGCAGATAATAATAAAAATGCTTCACACAGGACGCGCCAGTTTAGTGTAAATAAAGCGTTTAGCACACGTAAGCAAACGGAATCGAACATAGAGCACTTCTGTTACTCTAAGCATGAGAGGGAGTTGTGGAACACAGAACCACTCTGAAAACACTGTAACAATGCTCTACTTATAGACTGGACAGAGCAGCGCAAATAAACTTTGAAGTGAGCAGACAATTGATGTATTTTTATTAAATCGCAACTCTTTGCAATTTAATAATCGCATAAGGTCATATCGCGGTTTCGATTTTATTTTGATTAATTGTGCAGCCCTAGTGCTACATTACTGTAGTAACACCATTGTTTTTTGTCATTAACAATTTTTATTAATTCCAAAATTAAAAGTTATCACAGACCACACATGAAAACATGGAATGAACTTTTATCCATATATGCCCCCCCCCCCCAGTCACTCAGACACATATAAACATGCAGTTCAAAGAAAACACTCTATGACATAAAAAGACATAAATAAATGAACCAACCGAGAAAAAAGAGTCCACATATTAATTACAGAAATTATCCAATTGTCTCTCTACACTACTCCTCCCCCAGGAATGCCAAATAAGTGCCCCACTTCCTGCCATAATCACCCTACCTGCCCAGTATTCTATAAGATAACTCCTCAAAAGGCGCCACTCTACCCAACTCGGTGCACCACTCATGAAATGAGGGTGTACCAGGTGACTTCCATCCCCTGAGAATCACCTGCCTGCCGATCATCACACAATTATGGACCCAATTTTTTTACGTGTTTATTTATTATATTAATACCCGCCCCATCACCCAAAAAGTCTGGGGCAGAATAAAATCTGAGTGCCCAAAACTCTGAACCCCCCAACCAAAACTCTTGAATCTCAACATAGGACTAAAAAACATGGGCCATGTCCCCATCCTCTAGCTGGCATCAGAAGCAAGTAGGTGTGTCTTTAAGGCCACACCTTTACAGTCTAGAGGGGTCCAATAAAAACAATGCCGTATCTTAAATTGAATGAGGCACACCCTAGCATCCCAAGTACTCTGAATCTTCATGACCTTTTCTAAAAGCAGCAAGCACCATCTCAAGAGTGTCTGCCATTTTAGGGGGCAGCGTACTACACCCAAAGATGATACAGAGTAGATGGCGCAGATCTGTTAATCCCAATCCGCTGTATAATATTTTCAAAGGATCTCAATGCTCCATTTTCATACAGATCACCCAGCATAGCAACTCCCTTCTCAATCCATTCTGTCCAGCAAAAGGGGTACTTGTTAATACACAATTTTCAGTTTAACCAAATACTTGCAGCAACGTTCAGGTAAATGTCAGAATTGAGCATGTGGGAAACTTTTGTGTGAGATACCGGGATGTGTCTTTACTTCTCCAGGCAGCTTGGTAGAAAGACATTGCAATGGCAATATAGGGGCAAGGACCTCCTGTTCAATAAAGAGCCAGGGAAGAGCTCTTTCAGGCAGAAGTGACCAATGCGCTAAATGTCTGAGACCAAAAGCATAATAGTAAAACAAAATCTTGGGGAGACCCAACTAACCTTTTTCAATGTGTAACTTGTTAGAATGCATTCAAGGACATTTACTATTCCATATAAATAAACATTATTTAGCTATACTATCAAATTGTTTATGAAAGAGGGTAACTTCAATTTGGAGAGACTGTAATAGGTAGTTACATTTTGGAATACAAATTAACACCTTTGTTAATTGCATCACATCTACGGTGTCTGCCAAAAAAAAAAAAAAAAGAAGGACTACAAGTAAAACAACCTTTATATATATATATTTTTTTTATGTATTATTATTAGTATAAAATAAAATATTATGTGAGGAGACAGGAAACAGAATGGGAAAAAAAAGAGTGTGACAAATGCGTAATTGAAACTGGGTCGCAAAGGCTTTGTGGGTGCACACAGTCTGTGTGGCAGGTATTATTTACACCTGGGTGCAAATAGTCACTCCGATTTTGGAATCATGAATTTTAGGGATGTCCCGATCCGATACCTAGATCGGTATCGGCTTTGATATTGACGTTTTTAGACGGATCGGGTATCGGTCTGACGAGCCCGACCCAAATCCGATACTCTGTGTTAGTCATGTTCGTTACTGTCAAGCTTAAAAAATGACATAAAAGAACTGTTAAAACACCATTAAAGCGGTTCATATGACTCGTGCATTTTATTCAAAGCCACTTGAAGACACGCGATAGCTCTGTGAATTGCAATAGGCTGTGTTTAATAAGTAAACTTATAAATGCACGCGCAGCTTCAGCCCGTTAGTGAATGGCGCTTTGGTTTACACACACACCCGCGGCTATTTATAGCCTTCACACGTGCACAATATTTGAGCGCTACAAACGAACATCTCAGATGTAGATGCTCAGCAGTTCGGTTCACTTGTAATATGGACTTAGAACGGCACTGGAGGTGCATTTAACCAGAATATAAATAAGAAGCGAATTAAACTGTGAATAAAAAGAGTGAGGGTTTAAAAGTTAAAGCTGTCATGGAGAGACTCACAGCAGAGATATGAACTCTGCAGGGTTTATTGAGCAGAGGATTGAAACAGTGATGTAAACATTGTGAGTAAATCCAGTTAAGCAGAGTGGCAAACAGCAGGTAAGTAATATCCAGACAGTGTATAGACACGATGAAAGAGATAACTTACAACAATTTTATGATACTTGCAGGCAATAATGAAGACACATGTTTGACATAGTATTTCTGAGACTCCAGAACTTTCTACTATCGATGAGAACAGGCACAGAGTGTGAAAGTGAAAGAGAGAGAGAGAGAGAGAGAGTGTGTGTGTGTGTGTGTGTGTGTGTGTGTGTGTGTGTGTGTGTGTGTGTGTGTGTGTGTGTGTGTGTGTGTGTGTGCGCGAGAAAGCGGGGTATTCAGTCATTGATTAGCCACTAATGATATGAAGGTGCGTGTAATCAGAACTCAGGGAGTGCCAGTATCCAGTATGCTAGTTAATAATAAAGTGTTTCTTAATAAGCTATACATTTATATTGAAATAATGTGTAGTTAAAGGTTTGTGTTTCTTTACATATTAAAGAGTACACCCAATTATTTCCACACAATAATGTAAAGATATTATAAACTGATTATGCAATAAAACAACACTGGTATCGGGATTGGTATCAGCCAATACTGAGATTTCCGTTATCGGAATCGGATCGGAAGTGGAAAAAGTGGTATCGGGACATCCCTAATGAATTTATAGTCATTTTCTTTTTTGCACACTATGTGCGGCTCGCAACATCATAAAATTCAGAGAATGTCCACAATTTGAGAAGACGCATTTACCATGTGATAAATATGACGCCAACTATGTGATAAATATTATTTTGCTGACCCAAAATAACTATTGTTCTTGTATTTGAGAACCCAGAGGATTAGATGTGAAGCAATTTACAGAACATTTTCTACGGTCAGTTCTTTAATGAGGTTCAAGCTTGCACAAGTCTCAAAAATGTGTGACAGGCCTATGGAATTTATGCTCTTCATAATCGGATCATGCTTTTAAACACAACGATTAACCATGGACAGTTCAAAAATTATAAGCTGTCACTTTTCGAAAAACATGGTTCTAGTTCTCTATGTTTTTGAGTTTAAAAGGCATCTTCAATTTAATTCTGAATGGAACCCTAGTACACTGAATGTATTTGCCGATATTAAAATGCCTGTGATGTCTTGCTTTTCATCTATACAGGCCAGAAGAACTGAGTCAGCACTTATTCTTCCAAGCAACTTCCTCATGTTGTGTCTTTGAATTTTGCTCAGCTGCCAGTCAGTCTTAAATGTCCCATGTGGCAGCCATCCCAGAGATGAGTGTCAAGAAATATTAGGCACACCCCAATAATCTTTAATATTGTTTCATGGAGCATAATTAAAAAGGCTTTATCATTGAATGGAGGACAGCTTCAGTAATGAACTGTCTCCACTCATGCAGAGAGCCATTAAAACACATGCAAATATGCACACATGTGCACACACACACACACACACACACGCACACACACATCAGATACATCCTTCACAACCACATATACAGTACATCCATCAGCCAGTATGTCTATACTGAGACACAGTGACAAAATTAAGAAATAAAAGCAGATAATACCATGATGTTGTAAACTACCCCTCTCTCCCTCTCTCTTTTAAGGTCATTTATTCCCACTGCTTTTATTATCTCTACTTTTACAGGGTGATTATGTTTCAATGATGGACGAGGAAAAAGAGCGAGCAAGTGAAAATGAGAGAGAGAGAGAGAGCGAGAGAGAGAGAGAGTGAGTAAAGCTAATAAGTTAATGCAACGTTACTGAGAAGAGAGGGATGATACATCACTACAGCCAACTTAATGAAATACGGAATCTGCCTCCATTACTCACAAACCAATACAGGAGATTACATTTCATAGAAAAGAAATGTCTCTCTCTCTTCTCTTTCTCCCTCTTGGCTTTCACACCAGTCTGAAATCTGAATGTCTCCTCCCACCTACTTCGTTCATTAGGCCATTATGCAGATTATAATATATGAAAGAAATATGAAGCTTTTTATTAATTTATGGAGTGTATGTCCCAAAGTGTGCATGTTTTAAGGAGCTTTTTGAGATAAAAAGTCTAAGGACTACTTTTCTCCTCAGAAGAGAAGATTACAGTGTGGATTTTGTGCCATCCATAGCCTGACTGCATTTGTTGTATATTTCAAGTTTGATCAGAATAACTGTTTTCATGTAAGGGAAGGTTATACTGTAGTGAAGAGAAACATAAAACTGAAGTTTTTGTGTGTGGGATGACCAAATCAATTCTAGAATGATCAAACAAATTGGGATCTTTTTTTTATTAAAATGTTTTTTATTGATTCATAAAGATGACAAAGAAAACAAAACATATACACAATGAATCAACATTTAACTCCCACTACTACCCCCTCCCCAATCAACAACCCCATCCGACCCCAACGAACATCCCCGTGGTGACACATAAGTACACACACACACACAAGGCCACAGGCCAAGTGCTGTAGGTAATCACAGCAGTGCTGATTTATGACCATATAGCACAATTGCAAGTGTGATATTGCTTATATACAACAGTTCAATAAACAAGTAAATTTAAAACAATTATAAAAACTAAGTACAGTCATAAAAAATGCATTTATGCATGGAACTACTTTGTTACACGACGGATCAGAATCTGCCATTGCTGGTTCAAAACAAATGATTCGTCCAAGCCTCTGTTAGTAATTTAAAAATGTCACTTCAGAAATAGTATCACGGCTTGTGCTGTTTCTAACAAGTTATTGGATAAACAAGGATGGATATGTGTGTGTGTGTGTGAGAGAGAGTGAGAGAGAGAGAGAGAGAAAGAGACGGAGCGTATGCGATCATCTGTTGCCACTCCCAAGCAGAGATTCTGACAGCTTTATGAAGATCAGCTTTCTCAGTGGGAAAATAGTATCCAAGTATGGGTATTTCTCCCTATTTCACAGTAGCCGGTGCACAAGTGTCGATCACTATAAAAACCGCAATGTCCTCTGCCATTTTAAATTGCACACATTTGTAATTAATCCGTCTGTTGTGTCTCTCAGCTGTGAAGAGCCGTAATGCTGAAGTTGTTTGTTTAAAGCCATTCAAAGCTATTTCCTAACTTTAGTAGTGTAGAAGTAATGCAATTAAGCAATCAGGAAGAGCTGTTGTTTTTCAACACTGGCTTACGTATTGTATGTAAACACTCACTTCACGTCACCTAACTGGCTCATATTAGCCACACAAATTATCTTTTACCACCATCTGCTGGCTCACATATGTAATGTAAAAAAAAAGAAAAATATACATGTAAGACACATTATACAGTAACTCTTAACACATATGCACTACTCATACACTTCAGTTGCGGAGTGATACACATAGTGAAGCGTTCGAGTGCTGATGGTGTCAGACTATCAGTGCTCATGGAACATCTCTCGTCCAATCAGATTTGAGGACCGGAACTAACTGTTGTGTGTATATATATATATATATATATATATATATATATATATATACATATATATATATATATACACAAACCAAATTTTTATGTTTATCCCCTTTATCGCCCAAAACACAGATTCTGGGACAAAACGAATCCCGAGTGCCCAGCACGTCACACACAAAACTCAAATTTCTGGATCTCAACACACCACCAAAAAACATGGACCATGTCTCCATCCTCTGATTGGCATTGCCAGCTGGTGGGTATGTCTTTAAGACACAATCTAGAAGGTGTCCAGTAGAATATATGTAAAATTTTGAATTGCATATGGTGCACCCTTGCATCTCTAGATACAGACTTGATGTTTTTTTAGAATCTTAGCCTACACTACCTCCTCCAATACCAAGTTTAAATCTTTCTTCCATAATCTCTTGCTAGAAGTTAAAGCTCCAACCCCAAGCTCTGAATTAGCAGGGAGTAATACACTGATGCCTCGTGACCTTTTCCAAAAGCAGTAATCATCACTCCCAGAGTATCTGCCGCTTTAGGGGGGTATATACTGCTCCCAAAAATAGTACAGAACAGATGGCACAGCTGTAAATACCTAAAGAACTGAGATCTAGGAATCCCAAAATGTTGAACCAAATTTTCAAAGGATCTCAACACTCCACTCTCATATAGGTTACCGAGCGTATTAAACTCTCTCACAATCCACTCTGACCAGTAGAAAGGGGACTTATTAATACATAATTTTGGATTCAGTCATATGCTTGAGGCAACATTAAAATAAATGTCAGAATTAAGCACTCTGGACACTTTTGTCCATACTGAGTGCTAGTTCGAGATAACGGGGTGTAATTTAATATCTCCGATTAGTTTGATAGAAAGGCTTTGCAATGGCAAAATAGGGGCAAGAACTTCCTGTTCAATACAAAACCAGGGAGGGGCTCTCTCAGGTGGAAGCGACCAATGAGCTAAATCTGAGATTGAAAGCATAATAATAAAACAAAATATTGGGTAGGCCTAGCCCACCTTTGTCAATCGGCCTATGTAAATTATTGAAATGTAATCTGGGATGATTACCATTCCAAATGAAGGATTTAGCTATGCTATCAAATTGCTTGAAATAAGAGAGGGGGACATCTACAGGGAGAGATTGTAGCAGGTAGTTGAATTTTGGAATACAATTCATTTTAATAACATTAACCTTCCCAATCATAGATAAATGTAATGAAGCCCAAATCTTTAAAGATGGTGTAATTATTTTCATTTTTTAATACCACATATGGCTGGATGATATGTCTACAAAAATTATATCTCCATATGTTCCAGCCTATTGATGATATTTCAATTAATATATCGACAATTATGTATTTGCTCTGAAATGGCTCAAAAGTTTTTTTTTTTTTTTTTTTTTAATCAGTGGAACCATCATTTTATCCTGCCATTGTAGCCAGGTAGATTAAATATTTTAAAGGTATTGAATAAAAATCTATAAAAAAAATAGTGCACCAAATACAATACAGTGAAACATTGTAACTTATATAATCGAATAAAAGACAATGGAAATATATTTAAATCTATTGATTTTAGGTTGTTGACTAAACAATATATTTTTGTCAGGGTTCTGTTTTGGGGGTTTTTCCCCTTTGTGGCAGAGCCCTGGCACGTACATGTTCCATGTCTGTTTTATGTCCTGTGTCTGGATTCAGCCACTTTGGTTGGTTTGGTTTATTTTCTCTCTGGTTTATATTGAGTCCAGACACTTGTGTTTTGTCTCGTGTTATGTGAATGCACTTTATTTCGTATTTTCTCATTTCCTTGTGTATTTGAGTCTGTCTTGTCTTCAGTGTTAACCCCGCCCTCTCATTTGCCTTGTCACCTGTTTGACTAATAATTTATTAATTTCACCTGCCTTCCTCCAGTCCCTCCTGATTTCTTTCCCTTTATAATTTCCCTTTGTACTCTATCTGGTGCCAGTTCGTTGTGTAATGTATTTTGGATTTCCCACTGTTAGGGGTCTGTCAGTCAGTTCCGCTCCTGTTAGTTTGATTCCAACCCTGCTCCAGCCCAGCCCATAATCTGGTTTGTTGCCCTAGACTTAGTTTGTATTTCACTGGGCGGGTACAGGCTGTGAGGATACCCAGCCCTGAATCAGGCTAATCAGCCAGGAGGGGGATAAAGATGAGCCGGAGGCACCAGTTAGAGAGAGAGAGCCACATGGGGCTTCTGTGTGTGTGTATGTGTTTATGTTTAAGTTGATTTGAGTTAATGTATGTTATTAAAACTTACTTTGATTGTTCAGCTGGTTGCCACCTCCTCCTTGCCCACCTTACCCCGTTACACATTGTTAACCAACTTTGATCGCAAGTTCCATCGTTACCAATATAGTTCAATGATTTGGTGTTTCACAAACCATAGTTCCAATGAACATTCACAACAGCATTGCAAATTTGTGAGGTTGAAACTATAGCTCTTTACCTGTAGTTAGAAGAATATTTCCTTGTTCCATATATATTTTTAATTCTGTCATAAGAAAATGATTTATTACGGGCTTTGCAGAAAGCGGGATTGAGCCATTTCTGAAATGTAACTTAAATGCGAGTGGAGCCTTTTAAGGGATTAAATCCTTTCAAGAGTAATTGTATTATCACACACATTTTCTATCAGAGAACACGGCTGTTGTGTGTTTATGTTAATGCAAAAGTGCCGTTAATATGTTTTGGAAGAGTACTGCACATGTGCATATGCTCAAGTGTGTCAGGGGAACACCAAAGTCAAATATAGAGGGAAACCTATCTATTGCAGCGCAATGCACCTGTCACATTACAAAGTGCATGCTGCTTTCAAGTTTTCAGGAGCTTTCTTGCATTAACAGCTTTCTGGTGTATGTGTAAATGAGCTATTATAATTTAATATTTGTGGAAGTTATTACTCCACCCCCTGAGAAACATCATTAACTACAGCACAACCAAAAAATTTTGAACAATGTATGTGTGACATAGTTACTAAGGTTTCAAGAAAAAGTTGGGACTAGCTAGTTCATTTCTACAATGATGCATCGCACTATGATGGTAATGATGGCACTTTTCCACTGCACGTTACGGTTCGACTCGCCTCAACTTTTCTGAGCTTGCATTTCCACTGCAGTTTAGTGCCACCTCAAAGTGGGTGGGATTATAGGCTGATCTCCATAATTGCGCCACATCTACTGCCGTGACATCATCTTAAACATGACACAAACTGACCAAACAATAACACGACCGCTAGCTGTTAGCTACTAGCTCATTGTGCTGCATAAATCAGTTGTTGCATGGTAATTTTACACAAGTGTAACAGTTAAATTGGCCTGATTGTTTTAGAAGCAAGCTTTCCAGTAGCTGGAAACTAAATAAAGTCAAGCCTTCAAGCAGAGTATAGAGTAAAACATACCATCCTCCATCATGGATCAACGCCAGTCCAGGGCACTCTCCCTCCCATTGCTCGCTTGTTTAGATAGTGTCCATTTGGTCGAACCACTTCCACATTTCCTTGATGGTTCTGTAGTCACTTACGTTTTTTTTCTTTTCCCTACACTGTTGGTTGGTCTGGTGCTAGCAGTGTGCGGCCAACAGCTGATACACTTCCTGAGAGACATTGTCGTTTCGGTCATCGCTAACGAGTGGACCGCCTGCACCTCGTTTGTTGACCACGGCGTGGTTTTGCACACAGCCATTTATTTTTCACAATTCGAAAGTCACAACAACAAGAACAAATGATACTGTTATCACTGTAGCAAACTTTAAATCTAGCGGATTGATGTTGCGTGTCGGAAATCCAGTGACGCTGGTATTGACGATTCTCCCCGACCAATCAGTGATATGCAGGATTTTGACGTCACATTTAATATCTGCTCGGCTCGCTTGGAACCTTGATCGAGTTGGTACTATCTATCAGGTACCAGGAACTATCACTGTGGAAAACCCCAAAAAACGAGCAGAGTCGAGTTGAGTCGAGTTGTACTGTGCAGTGGAAAAGCCCCTTAAGTTACGTTGTTGTACAGGAAACGCACCCCAGGTTGACTTTTTAAGGCAATTGTACATCTAATCAATATCAAACATTCTCAGCCAGTCAGTCATTTTGCACTACTGAGTTTGCTGACATGTCTTTGAAGGGCGTAGTTTAGAGAAAGGGCGTGATTGAAGGTATTCAGGCAGTGTAATCCAGTCAAGTCTGGCAGAAGATAGCAAAACAGCTGACTGCGCTTATTACACCTTTAAGCCTTTCTTGTATCTATATGTGAAAATGTGAATTTCAAACCATTTGATAGAGTTGTAAATGAAAGTTGGGGAGAAGGATGTTCATCTCATCCTGCCAATCACAATTGAGGAGCAAGCATATAAACAGCTTCTTATCTCTCTACTGTGAAAATTCTTCTAGCATCCCTGAAATTTCTGAAAATATCTTAATGATATAATTATGATGCATGTCACCACATTAAACAGTGTTTCTACAACTGAGATAAGATTCAGAGCTCCACAAACTATCAATGTGGATTTGTTACATGCATTCACCTTGTAGACATGTATTATGTCAATACCAAATGTATTTGAAGTAACTTGGAGTAATATGTAAATACATGAATATGGTAACCATTCAGCATCATGGTATATAGCAAAGTACCATGATATTACTATCTGATTCCATCACTGTACCATGGTTTGCCACAGTACTTTTTGGTATTTTTATTTGTCTTACAAGAGAACAGAAGTCTCCTTCAACCATTGTGGTTGGCCATTTACAACCTTTAAATGTGTTTTCAGAGTCTCTGTAACCTTTAGTTGTTTAGTTTCTCTTAACATCCACCAGAACATTAACAACCCTCCATTTTTCTGACCTCTTGATGTTAACTATTGATTCTGTTAAGACAAAATATCAGCCTTTCATTTACCACACAGTAGCCTATTTACCATTGACATACCACTGAGAAATGGGCACTGCAGAGTTTGTGTGGCATCTTTGCTCTCACTGCGTCTGCAACTTATGTCATATGTGCCCTACTGCGACATGCGTTTAGTTTTGCATGTAGATGTTTCTGCCCCATTAAGTTATCCCCACCAATAGCAATGCTTACAGTCAATGTTACCCCATATTGTTCAAGCTCACCCCATTAGGTTGTTAGCAATAGATGAAATACTTTTTTAGAAACTTCTCACAGAGCACGCAGAGCACAAACATCTCATTATTGCATTCGCTAATAATGGAAGTTAAACTCGTGCAAATGTTTGTGTTTTTTAATATTTAAGAGACAGCACTGCAGGCATTATTATTCGGCTGGCAAACATGCATAAATGTTTCACAGTCTAATGTTCTCCCTTACACAGACCTCAATTATTACTTTGTTTTTAGAACGGGTGGAGAGGAGCCCAGGGCGATCACTTATTCTCCCGTCCGGCAGCAAAATGCAGCTAAATTACTTTCTTTATTCAGCAATGTTCCGCACTGACGGCTCTTTAGTGGAGTGCTGCAAGCCAAACTTGCAGGATATACTAACACCCTGCCTCTTCAATGACACCTTGAGGCATAGGTGATGCAGTTGTGGTTCAAAAATACAGATTTAAAGCTGAATGTTATTGAGAGGCCAGATGTTATTGTGACGGGACCATGATTTTTATCATTAATTCTCCATCAATGGAGAGATACACCACAGGGCAGAAATTGTTTGTGTATGCTAATGTTTATGTGATGAAATTGTTTGTTTCTGTTAGTTTAGTTTGTGTATATTAATGTGTGTTGGTGTTTTCATTATCTCATAACTTAAATGACCCGTCAGCCTTACATTTTACATCTACCAGCACTTAAAAGTGTTTCTTCACTCAGGCTGCTGCTCTCTCATTCTGTCCATTGCCTTCTGATCCTGGTAGGAATCCAGCTGAACCATTTCTTTAATAATGCCTAAGATTAGGTTTAAGGCAGTGGAGGTTTATCCCAGAGCAGCAGATTTTATGCCATTTGAGAAATGAGAGCATCGTGTTTAGAGAACAGTGCCTTAATGTTGCTTTACTGAACACCGGAGCATCTGAAGGTCTTGCGGTGATGAATTACTTCACTCAGCCATAGCTAATGTCTCTGGAGGTGTGATTTTTCTGGATTGAATGAAAATAGATAGCTACAGGGAGATATTACTAAATCAATATTGAAAAATCCAGTACCTCAGTGACAGCAGAGGCAAAGCGGCACACAATATTTTAAGTAAAACACTCATGCATGGCAGTAATTTCCTTCCAGTTCTTAGGTTAGTAATAGCTACAGTCAAACCACATATACAGTTTGTTTTAGCCTTTTTTTAGCCATGCTTATAATTGGTAGACCAGCACTAAAAAGCAAAACCAAGCTGAACCATCATAGAAATTCATGCTGGTCTAAGCTAGTCTTTTCAGCCAGAGGTTTGGGATACAGGATCTGAAAACCAGATTTTAACACATGTTGCCTATCTAAACGCAATGGCTCAATGTGTTGCACCAACCATTAATTGTTTTACCACAGCTTCAACTAAGAAGGTCTAAAATACATAGCATGGCCACGATTTGGATTTAAATAAGCAGATGCCTAGGATTGGATCATTATTGCAGTGATTAATATGTTTCAGCTGTCAACAGTTCTTTTAACACTAACTGATGCAGTGTCTCATTTCTTAAACAACCATGTCGGAAGACATATCCCATGGTCATTGAAAAGATGTTAATGTGTTTCAGAAGGGGGCAAATTATTGGCCTGCATCAAGCAAAGAAAAAAAATATGGAGATTACTGAAATCAGTGGAATTGGGGTAAGAACTGTCCAATGGATTATTAAAACCTGTAAGGATAGTTGTGAACCGCCAGTTCACAGAAGAATTGTGGTAGGAACTAAAGCTTGAATGATCGTGATCGGACAGTCACATCGTAAAAAATCAACAGTAGAACTCACGACTGTGTTTAATAGTGAAAGTAAGAGCATTTCCACACGCACAATGCAGTGAGAATTTACAAGATTAGGACTAAACAGCTGTGTGGCTTCAAGGCACTTGTTATTGAGGCTAATATGACTTCAATTTTCTAAGAAGCATAAAGATTGGATTTTGTAGCAATGGAAAAAGGTTATGTAGTCTAATGAGTCCAGATTTACCCTATTCCAAAGTGATGGGCGCATCAGGGTAAGAAGGGAAGCACATTAAGCGATGCAACCGTCATGCATAGTGCCCAATGTACAAGCCTCTGGAGGCAGTGTTATGATGTGGGATTGCTTCAATTGGTCAGGTCTCAGCTGACTACCTGAATGTACTGAATGAGCAGGTTATCCAATCAATAGTTTTTTTCTTTCCTGATGCCACAGGCATATTCCAGGATGACAAGGCCAAGATTAATCAGGCTCAAACTGTGAAAGAGTGGTTCAGTAATTCAGGAAAATTAGGAATAATTTTCACACATGAATTGGCCACCACAGAGTCCTGACCTTAAACCATCTGAAAGTCTTTTGGATGTGCTGGAGAAGAGTTTACGGAGTGGTTCGACTCTCCCGCCACCAATACAAGATCTCAGCCAAAAATTAATACAGACAGAAACAAATGTTGTGACACTGCATAAGGTTTTTGAAACAATGCCAAGACGAATGGCAAATATTAGAGTACTTTTTTGGCCAGGCAGTGTACATGCCTGTACAACAATATTCACTACAACTATCCTGCCAGAGAAAGAAATGTGTGCTATATATCCTTCTGTTGTTAGTATGTATCTAGCCATCTCGCTTTACTGCTGCATTCCATGTGTTGGAAACCTAAATCTAAAGACAAATTTTTATCAGTTCCAGGCATCAAGGGAACATCCAGCTACCAAACAACATGGTTGAAATTTTAATGCTGACATTTTATGACTATCCTGTCAACATTACCCCTACAAATGAAGCCACTACTACTGTTGATTTGAATGTGGTTGGCATCTAACCGGAATGTTTTAGAAGACAGCACTTCCCAAAAAACAATGAATATTGTCTATAATATAATAAAAAAAATATTGATTACATAGAAATGTTACTTGTGAAAAAAAAAAGTTGATTTTCGCATGTATAATGGTGAAGTTAGGTTGTCTACCACCAGGGGCTAACTGCCAAATGCTAATCAGTCAAATCTTGACCCAGTGGCTTCAACCCAGATTACTTATTTAGTCACACTCATGATTGACTCCCAAGGGTGAACTCGTTGGCCTCAAAATGCACTTGTAACCTGGCAGATACAGGCAGAACGTCTGAGAGGTATCCACTCCTCAATGAATCATAAGAATGAAGGATGGCGCTGATTTTGTGAGCTATCAGGGTTGCTGAGGAGATCTTACAGATGTGGGTCTGTATCATTAAAAAAAAGTGAATAATACACATCACCCACAGCATACACCAGGGGTCGGCAACCTATGGCACTGGCATGCCAGCAACTGTGAGAGAGGAGTAGACTCTTTTATTTATATAAATTCCACACCTGCATTCCAATCTACATCTTGATGTAATCCTTCTTCAAGGCTAAGTGAGGCTAAACAAAAAGATAAAATGTGACACGTCTACAGTATACCTAACAGACTCGTGCAGTGCGTACAAACCATTCGCATATTTGTGCAGGCAGCTCTTCGTGTTCAGTTAATCACGAGTCTACAGCCTACATTCCATGTTTCATTTGTTTCTCTTTGCTTTCAGAACAACACGTGATGCAATAAGGAAAATACCACTATTAATCCTTGATATTTCCAACCTAGCATACAAGTACATCCTCTTTAAATCATGGTCACATTCAAAATTACATTAAAAGATTAAAGCGAAAACATAAACCCACATCATGGGGTTCATTCAAAATATAAATTTAACCTGGAAATAAGTTTTAGGATTTTGCAGGTGCGATTCACCGAAAAGGGCTAAATAGTTGATCGGCTTGTGATGCGTGAATGCTTGCAGATGCAGCGTGAGTACGTCACACTTTAATAGTGTTTAGTCTCCCATTCAACTGATCTTGAGGAAGGATTACATCAAGATGCAGGTGCAGAAAATATTATATAAATAAAATAGCCTGCTCATCTTTCGCTGTTGCTTGCGTACTAGTGATTACATGATTACAATGATATAATATAATAAATATTTAAGATTACATACAATTTCGTGATTAGTAATCAAATAAGCACATTTGTGAAATTAACTTTGTTAAATAATTTTGTACAAAAGGACAAGTTATCTTTTATTAAAGCACTTAAGATGATTTTTGCACAAAATTTTCACTCAAACTGTTATGCTGATAATATCATTTGTAATGAAAAATAAACTATTTAATAAATTAGAAAAATTGAAAAAATATAAATTTTCACAAGGGGACTCGTACTTCGGAGAATCACATACATGTGCATGTTTTTTGGGCATGAAAGCAGAAAGCCAACTTGCTAATAGAAACCTTCGCTATCTTTGATTAATCACTGTCGAATGGATAAATAATAAATGATTGCATTGAGTGAGACTCTTTTTTTATTATCAAAAGAGGACCTAAACTTGATAGTCTTACTGTAAGCTATAGCTGTCTTTTTATTATTGACCCACAGATGGCACTGTGCCTCTGTGTTTTCAATGGATCTTTTTCCATATTTATATCTCTCATTTAGTGTGTGTGTGTGTGTGTGTGTGTGTAGGTTTGGGTGGTTTATGAGGAAAATGTTTTTAGGTTACCAACTGGTAATTACAAGGGTATTATGCAATAAATGTGGTTTCTGAAGACATTTCTAGTGTCCCCGTTATTCAAATTGCTTAAACCTTGCTAAACAATGTTTTTTTTGAAAATGTAAAAATGCAGAAAGTCAGAAAGTGAGGGTTAGGTTTAGGTGTAGGGTTAGGGGATAGAATCTATAGTCCTCATAAGGATAGCCACACCAATATGTGTGTGTGTGTGTGTGTGTGTGTGTGTGTGTGTGTGTGTGTGTGTGTGTGTGTAAGGCCATATATTTGCCATCTAGACCCATGTCTCTGGATGAACAACAGCAGGTGATGTGTGATTTACTAAATCTTCTTTAGCAGTGGCAAGGTGAAGAGTGTGTGTCAGTGTGTGTGTGTGTGTGAAGCCTCCGGCTGCTGAAAAGGTTAGATATATTGATTTTGTTCCTAAGAGACAGACTGGAACAGGGAGACAAATGGACTACAGTGGAGGAGTTGTCTCATAGGGGACCCTACCATGTCAGTCCTCTTAAGGTAGAGATAAAAGTTCTCCATCTCTCTGTCCATGTAATCTATTCTCCCATTTCTCATCTCTTCTGCCTCTTCCCCTGAATATGATGCTCGTATTTTGTTTTCACTCTTTTATGCGCTCTTTCTCTCCCTCTCTCTCCCTCCCTCTCTTTGAGATTCAGTTCGACAGCAGTGACACTACAGAGAAAACACTGGAGTCTCTGTATGGTAAAACAACCTGTGTGCCTGACTTGAAATACTTTTAGGAAGTCAACATGTCCATGCATTGTGTGATATACTCCATCTATAACTATTTTAACCACATTTTGACAATTATTTTATAATTATTATGCATGCAGTAAATGTGTCTCTTTTCACCACTTGTGTTCAGATTTCGAGGGAAGGGTGTCTTTTATTCATTTGGCAGCATATATCTTATTTCCAGATGTAAACAGGTTTTCAATGGCCCTGTTTCCACCTGGTATTAAGATGCGTCTCAAATGCATCTCCTGTGACCACTTGTGTTCAGATTTTACTATTATTGTATGATATGACAAAGAAAGTGCAAAATTAACAAATATTCTTCCAGATTCAGCTGAAATTTTATCTAAGTGCAAACGCAACATTTTGAGAAGAATTCTCCGTTATTTTAGTATTAACCTGAGATTCGAACGTGTGTTCATGTCATCTGTGTCTATGAAGTTCTTGTGCTTGCGTATGTATTTGTTTTTTTAAATTTTCCGATCGGACGTTTATTTCCTCGTAATCTGCAAAATGTAAACTTCTAGCATAGCAGTTGATTGACAGGTTAGGAGTGGCCCTTCACTGGTGTACGGGACACATTAAGGACGAACTGTATTTCTCACTTCAAATGCAATATGGTTGCATGCGTTTTTGACCAACTCCGTATGTGGTTTCAGTTATCTGATTACAAAACTTTTGGACCCTGTTTCCACCTGTTTTTAGCGCTTATTAGCACTTTTTATCAGATAAGCAAAACACATCTTAATACATGGTGAAAGGGGGCAAATATATGTTTTACAATGGCCAATTCTAAAAGTGAATCCTGAATATGTGGTTATATTCTTGCCACAGGACAATGAACAAATGAAATGAACTAGTGAAAGGAAAAATAAATTTAAAAATAGCGAGTCAACTAGCTGTAAGCTTTTTTTCACATACTGTAACATCTTCTGTTGTTGATTATGCTTTCGGGAACTAGTTATTGGCTGTGGCATTATAATAATTAATTTGAAAGTTTTGTGCAAGGTTTGGAGAATGTTGGGAATGGTATTAGGCTAATTGTCTTTTATCACTAATTGAGGTTATAATTCTGTTTCGAGTTCTGTTTCATGTTAATTATATAGTTTTATGTTAAATTAAAATAACCACATTTTCTATTACAGTACGGTACAATTAAAAACCATTCCCTGCGCAGATTTCTCAGCAGTTAGCTAACCATACTCAGAACAGATAACTTCTTTAATGGTTTAGCTCATGTGGTGACTAACAGTTGGTTATTGTCCCATCAGGACTTTCTAATTCTAATTTCTCAGCAACACAATGAATAAAGAAATTTTAAATGTGCCAATGAGCCCAGATTGGTTTGAAACAGCTTAGTTCTGCATTGAAAACTTTTGCAGTACGATGGTGGAAAAGGACCTAATGTTGCATTTAAATGCGCAACTGACAACCAGTGGTTTTGTACTGATGAGTACTGATGTGCATCAATCTGTATCTCCCTCACTCTTTTCAACCTTCAAACAGTCTGTATTAGTTATATTCTTTGTGTTTTACATTAGTTCTTCATGGGTTTGAGGGGTTAATCTATCTCAACTATGACTGCTTTGCTTGTTCTGCAGTTTATATGAGAACTCAATCAAGCTTGGCAGACTTGCAATGCATCTTGGGAGAATGAATTGGCCGATTTCACCAATCTCAAATCTCTCGTATACACATACATACCGTGAATTTCTACTCAATACATTGTCAGATATGTTGAGTCTTCAAATGTAGCCCCATTGACTAGAGCATATATTGACTTGTGATGAAAGTAACAGTGTGTTTGTGTGTAAGGATGTGTGGTGGTGAGTATGTGTGCACAGGTGGCACAAGTCTAATTCAGCATAGATTCAGAGACCAGCTGTGGTGTAGGTCACTTACAGAGACCTGCATATCTCTCTCTCTCTCTCTCTCACACACACACACACACACAGAGAGATGAGTCATTTAGGCCGTTTTTCCTGTCTTTTCAACAGCTTATTGTTATGTTCTGACAGTGACAGGTTTGGACTTGATATAGTTAATATTCAGGCAACACATGAAATGAAATGAATTATTAAAGAGTATTTTACTGCCAGTCTGTTTATTATCTAGCGTTTCTATCAGACAGGTCACTACTGAGCAAATATATCCCTGTGTCATAATCAAAGTCATGCTTGAGACTTTGTATGTGTATGATCTGTGAGTAATGTGAAAGACTGGGTACAAGTTATTCGCCAGGAAGTTGTCCATGCCCAAAGATGGCACAGTAAACCTCCAAGTTTAAATGAGCAGCTGTCTGGTTCACACTGTCCCAAAAGGACCATTGTACTTTCAACTGAGTGAATACGTGAAACACTGAGATGAAAGGACAGCGAGAAAATCAAGAGAATCTGTTCATTAAGAGGCCTTGTATAAAAATGACAGACAGAAGAAATCACTGGAGGCTCAGAGTATGAAGCTGCAATGAACTTCTTGTGAAGAGCTTCTATAAAATGTGTGTTTGTGTGAGTATGTGCGTGCCAAGCCTCCAGGCTTCCTTTTGTGGTCACAGACAAGGTTTCAGTACAGTCTGAACCTAAGCCATTAGTTTTAAATGAGAGCAAAATCACAATGTTCGCAAAATCTTCAATGAAGCTGTTTGACATCACTGTAATTCACAGTAAATTATCCCCTGATTGTATCTGCATTATACTGTATTTTAGTATCAATTTAGTTATTCATTTTACAATTAAAATTGATGTGTGTGAACTATACCATTAAACTGTCAAAATACCATTTCTTCATTGATGTTTCTGACAAAATACTTTTTTATGCATGACACTTATGGCTCAGATGACTGGCTTAAATTTTTTTTGATGTCATGTGATATTTAATGACGGATCAGAATTATCTGTTACTATATCTGTTACTATATACAAGTATATAATACAAGTATTACTATATAAATTTAACGTATTATATTATATAACTTAAATTAAACAGTTTGATATAATTATGTGAACTTACGGCACGCTAACAAGGAGGCTAAAGGCTACAGCCTCTAGAGTTAGTCGCTAGTGTGCCTCTTGAGGCCAGGGGAGTGAGGTTTACACACTGCCAGCAGGCTACGCAGCGTGAGTTTAGAGACTGCTGCGTCTTTGTTTTCACGGAGACGTGGCTCAGCGACAGAGTTCCGGATGCCGCCATTCAGCTAGACGGGCTCGCCTCGTTTCGTGCCGACAGAAATACAGCTCTCTGCGGTAAGACTCGCGGTGGTGGCTTGTGTGTTTACATCAACACGGAATGGTGCAAGAACTCTATGCTAGTCTCTAGTTACTGTTCATCGCTGTTGGAGCTTGTGACTGTTAGATGCAGACCTTTTTATCTACCACGGGAATTCACCACTGTTTGCATAACCGAGTTTACATTCCCCCAGCGCTAACGCTAAGGAAGCTCTGTGAACTGTATGGGGCTATGAGCGAACTGCAGAACGCTCACCCCGACGGACTGTTTATTGTCGCCGGAGATTTCAACCATGCAAATCTCAAGACAGTGCTCCCTAAATTCCATCAGTATGTGGACTTTGCAACGAGAGGGGCGAACGCGCTTGATCTTGTTTACACAAACATCCCAGGCGCGTACCGGGCGGAGCCCCGCCCCCACCTCGGCTACTCAGACCACATCTCTGTTATGTTAATTCCAGCATACAGACCGCTCGTCAGACGCACAAAACCGCTTCAGAAGCAGGTGAAAACCTGGCCAGCAGGAGCCATCTCTGCTCTTCAGGACTGTTTTGAGTGTACTGACTGGCACATGTTCAGGGAGGCTGCAACATATGGCGATTCTACCAACTTGGAGGAATACACAGCATCAATGACCAGCTACATCAGCAAGTGCATTGATGATGTCACTTTCTCCAAGACCATCATCACATGCTCCAACCAGAAGCCGTGGATGACTGCGGAGGTGCGCACGCTGCTGAGGTCCCGAGACTCCGCCTTCAGAGCAGGCGATAAGGCAGCCCTAAGAACAGCTAGGGCCAAACTGTCACGGGCAATCAGAGAGGCAAAGCGCGCACACGCCCAGAGAATCCACAGTCACTTCCAGAACAGCGGTGACACGCGGCGCATGTGGCAGGGCATCCAGGCCATCACCAACTACAGGACAACATCAGTTGCCTGTGACAAAGATGCCTCCCTTCCAGATGCGCTGAACGACTTCTACGCTCGGTTTGAAGTTCAGAACGACGTGATGGCGAGGAAGTCCACCCCTCCTCCCAACGACCAGGTGCTCTGTCTTACCACGGCAGATGTGAGGAAAACTCTACGTAGAGTCAACCCACGGAAGGCTGCTGGACCAGACAACATTCCTGGCAGAGTGCTCAGAGGATGTGCAGACCAGCTAGCAGATGTTCTTACCGACATCTTCAACATCTCTCTGAGCAGCGCCGTCGTTCCAACGTGCTTCGAGGCCACCACCATCATCCCCATGCCAAAGAAGTCTTCAGTGTCCTGCCTCAACGACTACCGTCCCGTCGCACTTACACCCATCATCATGAAGTGCTTCGAGAGGCTCGTCATGAGGCAGATTAAGACCCAGCTGCCCCCTCACTAGACCCACTGCAGTTTGCGTATCGTTCAAACCGTTCAACGGACGATGCCATCACCACAACCCTCCATCTGGCCCTCACCCACCTAGACAATAAGGACTCATACGTTCGAATGCTGTTCATAGATTTCAGCTCAGCATTCAACACAATCATTCCCCAGCACCTGATTGGAAAGCTGAACCTGCTGGGCCTGGACACCTCCCTCTGCAACTGGATCCTGGACTTCCTGACTGGGAGACCTCAGTCAGTCCGGATCGGGAACAGCATCTCCACCACCACCACACTGAGCACTGGGGCCCCCAGGGCTGTGTGCTCAGTCCACTGCTGTTCACTCTGCTGACTCACGACTGTGCAGCAATGCACAGCTCGAATCACATCCTCAAGTTCGCCGATGACACGACCGTGGTGGGTCTCATCAGCAAGAACAACGAGTCAGCATACAGAGAGGAGGTGCAGCGGCTGACGAACTGGTGTAGAGCCAACAACCTGTCCCTGAATGTCGACAAAACAAAAGAGATGGTTGTTGACTTTAGGAGAGCACAAGGTGAACACACTCCGCTGAACATCGACGGCTCCTCTGTGGAGATCGTCAAAAGCACCAAATTCCTTGGTGTTCACTTGGCGGAGAACCTCACCTGGTCCCTCAACACCAGCTCTATCACCAAGAAAGCACAGCAGCGTCTCTACTTTCTTCGAAGGCTGAGGAAAGCACATCTCCCAACCCCCATCCTCACTACATTCTATAGAGGGACTATTGAGAGCATCCTGAGCAGCTGCATCACTGCCTGGTTTGGGACTTGCACCGTTTCGGACCGCAAAGCCCTGCAGAGGATAGTGAGGACAGCTGAGAAGATCATTGGGGTCTCTCTTCCCTCCATCAAAGACATTTACAAAAGCACTGTATCCACAAAGCAACCAGCATTGTGGACGACCCCACACACCCCTCACACAAACTCTTTACCCTCCTCCCGTCTGGCAAGAGGTACCGAAGCATTCGGGCCCTCACGGCCAGACTGTGTAACAGCTTCTTCCCCAAGCCATCAGACTCCTCAATACTCAGAGACTGGTTTGACACACACGTGTCCTGAGTTGCACTTTAATTACTGTCACTTTATAACTGTCTGCTACCTCAATAACTGCTATGTGCATAGAACATTATCTCATAGTATGTTATGTTTACATTTTTAGAAACTGTCATCTTTTTGCACTACTGAGTACTGGTCGGCGCTGCACTGTCTATTGTCCTGTTCATTGTCAGTAATTTGTTGTACTGTCCTGTACTTTTTGCACATGTTTGCATGTGCACTTTATATAGGTATATATAGGTAGTTTATATAGGTATTTTATTTCGTTGTGTAGTCTCACGTGGTCCTATGTTGGTCCTTTGTTGTTTTTATGTAGCACCATGGTCCTGGAGGAACGTTGTCTCGTTTTGCTGTGTACTGTACTAACTGTATATGGTTGAAACGACAATAAAAACCACTTGACTTGACTTGACTGCACAGCTACCTACCATCTGGCTACCGTTACACTTGCACAAAATATGTTAGCTCTATTGCGGGGTAAACTTTTATAGTGGTCCTATTTGCTCCAACAGCATAAGAAAACCACTATTATGTTTATAAAAGAGGATTTTTTTTTAATAAAAATTAGAGAGCAATGGATTGCGGGCAGACAGAAGACAGAAAGATGCCAAATTTATTCACACGCCCTAAGCAGCTGTATTAGAATTGTCACGTTCCTGTGTTGTCTGCCTCGTGTTTTCTGTTTCACATGTCACTTATCACGTTCCATGTCATGTTTTCCTTGTTGTCCGCCCCATGTTTCACTGTCTGTGTATAAAACTACATTTCCCATGTTTCCCGGCCCTCATCACTGCCTGCACTGTGTTATTGTCCGCACCTGTTCGTGATTTTGTTATTACCGTGTCTGTCTATTTAAACCCTGTTGTTTTCCCTTTCCTTTGTCATTCGTTGTCGTTTCATGTCCGCTGTTCTCGTTCCCTGATGTTTACTCTTGGTCTTCTGATTCCCCTTGATGTTCGTGGATGTTTATTCGTGTTCGTTCTGCCCTTCGTGGATGTTTTCCCAACTTGTGTAACTCCTTTACGTGCTTCTGTGTTTTAGTTTATGTTTTCCCACCGTGGACTTTGCTTTTACTCCTGTGTTTGTTTTGTTTATGCTTGTAAATAAAGCCGCGTGTGGATCCGAACCCCCCGTCAGCCTTCTCCTGATTTCCCACATCAATACAGAATGAACAACCACAATGGATCCAGCGGTTCAGCAAGCCAACTATCGTCTGCTCTGCCTGCGACAAGAGGACCGTCTGGTGGAGGATCATGTCGGTGACTTCCTCGAGCTGGCGAGTGTCTCTGACTTCCCGGACTCAGCCCTGGTGTCCTTCTTCCGGGGCAATCTTAACGCCTCACTGAGAGAGCGGTTGCCACCGGCAACGTGCGAATGGACTCTCTATGGCTACATAGAGGTGAGCGGGTCTGCGGCTCACCCTTAACCGTGGGCGTTGCTGAGGAGGACCCTACCTCTCCTCCCTCAGGGATGACTCTCCAGTCGCCCATGACGCTTCCTGTCACGCCAGCCCCATCTGTCAGCGAGTGCACCCCCACGCCAGTCACTTTCTACAAGCCAGTGCGGTCCACTTCGTCTGCCCGGAGGAGGAGGAGAAGACGGGCTTCCGCCTCCTGGCCCATGCCTGCCCCGGTCTGCGAGCGAGAGCCCAGGTCAGCCACGGTCTGCGAGCCAGAGCCCACGTCAGCCGCGGTCCGCGACCCTGAGCCAGCGCCTGTAGCCTCGACCGTCCCTGAGCCAGCGCCTGTAGCCTCGACCATCCCTGAGCCAGCGCCTGTAGCCTTGACCGTCCAAGAGCCAGCGCCAGTAGCCTCGACCGCCCAAGAGCCAGCGCCAGTGGCCATGACCGTCCAAGAGCCAGCGCCAGTAGCCATGACCCTCATCCTGACAACCTGCCTAAGGTGCCTTTCGCGACCCTACATCAGGTCACTCTCTAAGCCTTCTGCTCCCCGCCGTTTGCAACACCGGAGCAGCAAGGACTTCACAGACTGTGTCCAGTCTGTGCCCTTTAGACTTATGTCCACCGCACTAGCCAGTGGCATAAGTCAGGACAACTATTAGTTTGCCATGGGAGCCGCAACCAGGGGGTGGCCACCTCCAAACAGACTATGTCACATTGGGTGAGGGATGTTATTGCCCTGGCCAACTAGGTATCAGGGCTCACTCCACCAGAGGGGGTCACCTCCTCTAAAGCCTTGGCTAGAGGGGTCCCTCTGCAGCAAGTTTGTGATGCGGCAGGCTGGTCCTCTCCACACACATTCATCAAATTTTATAGTTTGGATATTCATGCTACTCCGGGCTCTTATGTCCTTGAGTCGACATCTCAAACTCATGTCTGAGACCCCTCGCGTTCTTGTGAGCACACTTCACAACCGTAGGGGTCTGGACAGCCTCAGTGCGGCAGCGTGGGTATTCTCGTTCCCAAAGCGCTTTTCTCAGCGCATCATCCTAGTGAAGCTTTTTGTAAAGGGAACATATCGGGTTACGTAGTGTAACCCTTGTTCCCTGAAAAAAGCGGAAAGAGATGCTGCGCTTCTTTGCCGCACTGGGATGTCCCAGGACTGCTCTTCAGAAAAAAATATATATCTGACGACACGCTGGTGACGCGTCTATTTATAGCCTGGCCACAGGTGCATCCAATGATCACACCAGCCGAGGCTATAAATTCCGGTCAATGCTCATTGACGTGTTACACACATATTCACAGCTGGTCACAATGTAGGATTGTTCCCAAAGCGTTTTTCTCAGCGCAGCATCTCGTTCCACTTTTTTCAGGGAACAAGGGTTACACTACGTAACCAGAGACGTTCTATATTTACAATAATATATATATATATATATATATATATATATATATATATATATATATATACAGTCTGTGAAAAGGTTCCATTCACCCTCTTCTGCTAGATTACCAACAAGCTACATCTCTCATCAGACATCTTTACATCAACTCAGGGCCAGTGTACTGAAATAGCATTCTATATAAAACACTATTGTGCCGCCCCCTTGAATGCAATCTGCATCATGCATTTTCATGCTTAAGACTAAAAGAAATCTCCAAGCTTTATTGTGTGATATCCGATCAGGCACTGAATGGAATGCCCAAAATAACTTATTTCAGTCAAATCCATTTATGATCCATGTGGGACAGGATTGCACCTGTCGCACTGAATATTCGGAAACCGGCAGTATGCAGGTCACTTTTTTCCAGGGCTACATGTGCCAGCTTAGCAATGCCATTTAGATGAATGGGAATCTTAATAGATACAGCATATCTCACTTCAGGTATTATAGACTTCCATGACCCGCTCATACAAACAAAGCAATTTTGCCAGCGCCACAGATCAGCAGTGTTAATACCTTTTGGGTAATCAACCTATGAACACTTTATTTGAATAGATGTGATAGTGGGGGGTGAGGGGGGGATACATCATCAAAGAAACATTAACTTTGTAGAAATTCTGGAGTTATTTTGACAGAATAAAACTGGTGCTATGTACATGTGCCATGGGGCTACAGTGAATAATCAAAATTATACTTCCCTTATCCTGACAATGAGAGAGGGAGTGACCGAAAGAGCGAGAGAGAGAGAGAGAGAGTGAGAGAGAGAGAGAGAGAGAGAGAGAGAGAGAGAGAGAGAGAGAAAGAGAGAGGGGAGAGAAAAGAGAAAGTCTTTGAACATGTACGTCTATCCCCACAGTTCCTGGACCTCTTCACTTAAGACACCCGAAGAAGGCCCACTTCTGAAGGTGTGAAACATCAAAGCTTCACACACACACACACACACACACACACACACACACACACACACACACACACACACACACACACACACACACACTGCTGCACTCATCGATGGCAAAAACTACCAAAAAATCCTAACAATGGAACTGCAAGCATGCCAATACACTGACAAATCTCAGTGTGTTTTCTTTCTGGTCAAGAGTGTGGTATTGACTAGTGGAACTTTGAAAGGCACAAATAACAGAGTATGTGAACAAATATGCAGAGCGTCACCCACATCTTTTATTATAGGAATTACAGTGAAAGGCAGTATTCTTGTACAACCTCTGTGGTTAAATCCATTCCACTAGAAGATTTTAACACTTATGTGCATCACATAGAACGTAAACCTTTAGCAGCTAAATTCAGCCCTGTCAGAGTTACCACTCTAAATTAAATGGCTCTCAGGCTGTCAAAAACCTAGTGAGTGATGTAGTTTGTATTGTGGAATGGGTGGTAATTGATCAGAAGAAAACAGAAAGCTCTAGTGTGCCTAAACAATTGAACAGTTTAACAATGTATTTATAGCTAATTAAAACCTTCCACACAGACAATAGGTCAAACTTTTTTCAGCTGATATTTGTCTGTGCTCACTATAATTCGAACCACTGCCCCTAGTGGCAGAAGTTAGGAAGTGTTGTTGAATGAATGGGTACATGTGTGCTCTTGCTTCCTTGTTTTCATTGGACCAGAAACCATGTCTTGGAGGTTTCTCATGCAACGCAGTATCAGTAGCACCAGACGAAGGTAAAAAGATTTGGAATTAATGCAAAATGTCTGATGGGGGATTGTACTTATCAGAAATTCAGCAGTATGGGGTTGATATCAGGATACATTATCTTTAGAAGAAACATGTTAGTTTCCTTGTGATCTTGTTGTCCTACAATATCGGACTCTTCATATAGTTATGTTCCATTGAAGTATCCACTTCTAAAATACTGATTACTTAGTTATTTCAGGGGAATATAATATTTGAATTTAATATTGACTGTAACTCCAAATATGGAGTTCCGTATGTGGCCAGAAGGGGGCATTGTGGGTCCATACTGTATGACTCTTCATACCACGCAATAAGCTGATGAAACCAAATGATAACTCAAACAGTGCCAGTCACCACGATTGAAAGACACTCTTTAAAGATATATGTTAGAAGAGGAATATGACCTGATTTTGGCTCATTAGAGACTGTAAGTGAGTGTCTGTTGGTGTGAGTGTGTCAAAATGTGAGGACGGCCTAGCCATACACATTCCACTCCTAAACTGGAGCTGTTTGGCTATTATTGCCTTTCAGGATTATGACCATTCTCAAATGTCTGGGTTTCTCTTTTGGGTGGGATTCCGGAGCATGATCCAATCCAATTGTTTTGGGAGCAGACGGATGGCATGCTGAACACAGATAGGAGTATGTCCAGCCTTCAGTTATCTATTCATGGTGCCCACTGCATGTCTCTCAGCCAGTGTGATGGGTGTGTGTGTGAGCTAGCTACACTTTTGGGGACAAAGTTGCAAAAAAAAAAAAAGAAACTGCTAAACCTGGCCAGAGCAAAATGTTATTTCTCAGAGGTTGCTTTGTCATAGAACAGGAGTTAGCCTACATGGAGTTCTCTTTTATGCTTAATTACAGTATCAACTCTGTATCAGATGCTTCTTCTTCAGAGAAATATTATGGAAATAATTGATACGATTGTTGACATACAATGAGGTTATAAAGCTATTACATTAATGTATAGCATAGAGTAGCTCAGATATTTTGGTCCTGGAATTATTTGAGAAGTGTTTGAGTTAATATAAATAACCTCTGTGTCACGATTGAGCAGCAAGGCAGACGAGGAGATGCGGATCTAAACGCAGTTACACTTTATTAAATAAACAAGCAAGAAAAAAAACACAAAGGAAAACCCTCAATGGGGAAATAAACATAAAACTAGAAAACACAGGCAGGGAACACACACCAGGCTAACAACATTCAACGAACGACAAGGGGTGAACAAAAAGCAGGGCTAAAATACACAGTGAGTGATGACTGAATGAGATACAGGTGAAAACAATGAACAAAATGGCAGTGAAGATGGCAGGTGGATTCTGGGAAGTGTAGTTCTAAATAATGACAAGTGAACATGAAGGCTAACCAAAAGACAAAAGTGAAAACTAAGGAATGCAAAGGTGGCAGACAAAGGGCAACAGTGAAACAAGACAAGGAATTCCTAACACTCTGACATTTGATCGCAAACTTTGGCATCTTGGCATATTTAAGCAGATTTTGGCATTGTTAAGATCTTCTGAAAGACAGGGGGAGAAATGTGAGATTACTATGATCTTTGAGGGAGGGAATCTAATAAGTAGAAGACTTAAAGGGATAGTTCACCCAAAAACTCTTATCATTTACTAACCCTCATGCCATCCCAGATGTGTGTTACTTACTTTCTTCTGCTGAACAAAAACAATAATTTTTAGAAGAATATCTCGGCTCTGAATGGTGACCAGATCTCCAAAAGCTCAAAAAAGGAGATAAAGTCAGCATGAAAGTAATCCATACTGTGAAAAGGGAGGCCAAACTATTGGTCCGGTGTTGGATTCCAATAAAATGGCTGAAGGTTTCTGCTTTGTTCTGTCTTTCGAAGCATTAAACACGTATTAATTAGCACTTTATCAATTGACTCAATTGATATTAATCTGACTCCAATATAAATTGAACCTCTAATTTATATTTAAACTTGAATTGATTTCTGATCATTCTATTAATTTAATCTTTTTAAGATATTGATTACTCTGAATCATTCTAACTTTCATATTCGTTCATTCGGGTCCCGATTGTCGCTCAGAATCATATGCCGGCCGATTATTTACATAGATCTCACAGACTCAAAATCGCTAGTTCCGTTCATAGTCAGCTGTTGCAGGGTTTACTAATATCATCTGGTTAGGCTGCCTACTGCTTGCTTTTTTTTTGTCACATTTTCATACAACTTGCTAAGACAGTAATAAGTAGTGACTGGTAGTCTCACATGGTTTTCACCTATTCATAAGCTCCAGTAATGATCATTATCCTGGACATAAGTTTGCAGTAACAAAAGGTGTCCCTCAAATCTACTGGCTTCCTTAAATATCCAGAGAGAAAACATGGTGTACCACCATGGTCATTGATGGCAGATTAATTGTCTCTGCAAGGAATCTCAGCCTAAAAAGCAAAGGCCAGAAAAGCCAGGTACTCACATGGCCACAATTGTGCCATCTGAGAAAAATTTTGGGAACCATATAATGTTCCTATCATCGTAGAGCAAAATCAGCATTCTTTGATCGTTATGTGTGACTAGGTAATCAATAATTTATTAATTCCTTTTGCGAGGAATCGTACTTTCAAAGGAAGTTCTGGGATGCAGTCCTGCAGTACTGTCCAATGAAGAACCAATAGCAGCAGTTGATGATGTATAGTTGTGTTCGAGAGAGATCGAAAGAGGAAAGTGAGGAAGGGAGAGAATTACAAATTACAAATGTTGCTAGGTTTTTTATATAATAAGCATAATACATAATACATATCTTGTTATTTGGCAATCACCTCATGTTCTGATTGTACTGTCCGTCCAGCCACTCTACTCTTTTCCAGGCATAACACCATGTCAGCTTGATCACCCAGTCAACACTCTCAATCTTGACAAAAGTCTTAGCTAAAATGTATACTGTACAGTCTGACATAAAAAAAATTGTCAGTCTGACATAAAAAATTTATGTAAATAAAAAATGGTATAAAGCCATTGGGAGCAACTTGGGTTTCAGTGTCTTGCCCAAGGACACTTCGGCTTGTGGGTCAGGAATCAAACCATCAACTCTGCGATTAGCAGCCGACCCTCTCTACCACCTGAGCCACAGGAAAAGCTAAAAGGAAAGGGGAAAAGAGACTGGAGAGAAATGAAGGTGGAGAAGAGAAAAACAGGG
The DNA here is from genome assembly GCF_025860055.1 of Xyrauchen texanus. Lineage (NCBI taxonomy): Eukaryota > Metazoa > Chordata > Actinopteri > Cypriniformes > Catostomidae > Xyrauchen > Xyrauchen texanus. The sequence continues at coordinate 17,179,467 of NC_068294.1, forward strand.
AAAGAATCAACCAACAGCTTTAAACGGATAAAGTCAGACAGGTTGCATAAGTGTGCAATTTAAAGCAAACCAGCTCTATGGTTGGGTGGTGAATTCAAAAGAGTTTTGCAGCTAGATCTGTTTGGCAGTATATAAAATGTTGTGGGATATATTCAGAAGTGATTATATTGTCTGTAATTATTTGTTACTGTTTTAAGGGTTGGCTGTCCTCTTTTGTTATGCATTATGTTGAAATGTCACACATTATGAGTTTTAAGAGACAATTAGATGCCAAGCTGTGTCAGAAAACAGAGCAAAATAGCTAAATAAACCATTTTCTCCCTCTCTCTCATACACACATGGTCACACATATGGTCAAATATGCTAATTTGTGTGGCGTGCATCTGTCACTATTTATGACACCATTGTAACCCGCTCAGGCTTTCAACAGTGTCCACCAACATGAGATGTTATATATTTCATAATATTACACATACATTCATTTACTCATCTATCAGAATGGACATTTTCCATTGACTTATGTTGTTCTTAACATTAAGATAATTCGTATTAATGGACTAATCCTAAAATACAACTCTTGGAATTGAAGAGATAAATTAATTTGTTGATGCATATGTTTTCCTTTTGAGTATTTCCCAAAAAACAAGACTGAGTGAAGCACTGGAAGTGTAATCGAGCTTGAAATCACAGTGAAAAATGGGTTATATTTTGGTCTGTTCTCACCCAAAACCAACTGGATCGCTTCAGAAGACAATGATTAAACCATGATCATGTCACACTAAGGGTGCTTTCACAATTGCTTTGTACACAAATTTGTTTCTTCCCCTCTCCCAGTGCCCCCACTCGTCTATGTTCACATCATATTATTTGGGTCTGAAACGCAGTTTGATTACATCATCAACGTGAGTACAAGCGACAGCTGTTTATCACTGTAACTACATAACAACTATGGAAGACATTATACTACAATAATTGCAATTGGGAGCCTGCATAAATGCAGTTTATGCATCATCACAAGCGGTTCACTTCTGTGATTTGGTACAATTGCATTAATATCAGCAGCAGTGGCGGATTTAGGTATGGGCAACATGGGCAGCCACCCAGGGCAGCATCTTGCCAGTGGCGGTACGAGGTGCCCGCACAGACAAGTTGGCGTGCTGAAGCCATCTCATTTACGATCATCCCCCCCGGCCATCCCACTAAGCAATCAAAACATAAGATTTTTTTTTATGACAAAAGGATTATTTTACAATTCTCAAAATTTGTCTCAGACAGAAAAAAACAAATTGTGGGCAATATCTCACAGGCTTTTCTGGCCTTTGCTTTGTAGGCTAAGATAGTGAATAGGCCACCAAGGACCATGTAAAAAATAAGTGATCAAAAACGTATGATTTTGCTTCATGACAAAAGCAATCTTTTTGTAATTTTCGAAATTTGTCTCAGATGGAAAAAAACAGTGGCAAATATCTTAAAAGCTTTTCTGGCCTTTGCTTTGTAGGATAATATCTCTTGCAAAGACAATTAATCGTCCGTTGATGACCATGTCACACTAAGAGATCAACAATGTTCAATTTAGCTATTTAACAACATAAATCTTTTACGATTCCCTAAAAAGTTTCTCAGATGGAATAACCGTGGTCAATAGTGTACTGTGTGGACCAGTTCTTTTTGATTTTATTTTTTTTGATTTTTTCTTTCTAAAACCTCTCAAATGAAAACATGTGCCATCAAGGAACATATCACAAAAAGCAATCAAAAATGTATTATTTTGCTCTGATGGAAAATAATCTTTTAATAATTCTTAGACAACAAAATTGTGGCCAATGTCATAAAGAGAGCACTAGGCCATTCTGATCTTTGCACTCTAGATCCATGGGGCGGCACATGCTACATAGCATCTGTCGTGTACTAGAGGTGGCCAACCTAACATGTTCTCTGGGTTTGGCCCTGCTATAGTGGGCAGACAGTAGTGTCTCACCTCCTTTTGTGCTCCCTCTGGCCCCATCGGCCTCTATCCCCTGAGTGAGTTTAATTGCTGCTTTCCTGTTAAACTGCCAAAGCCTGAGCGGATGGAAACAGAAAAAAGAGAAATAATAATAGCGATAATCATAAAGAGCAGTGTGAGCAGCATGAACTAATATATACTATAAACACTTCTCTAGGGCTTTGCTTTTCTCTTTTCATTGTGTTGTTGCGTGTCATTTTGTACTGCTTATGTGAACGATGCTGACAGTTTTCAAAGCCACAGAACCTGGTCAGCTGAAGTTCCAAAACAGAAATTAATTAGTAATGTTTTATGGGCTGTTTAGCCTCATGCAGTAAACACAGGTAAAAAGCTCTTAGGGCTTGATAAATGGCAACGATTAACCGAGTAGCACTTTTATTATCTGAGTAAAATCTGCAATAGGGGACCAATACAGGGGGTGAGAATACAAAAACTTGCAAAGCAGATGTCCACACAAATATTGTAGATTTAAATCAAGTCATTTATATTTGTATAGCTCTTTTCAAAACACACATAATTTCAAAGGATTGATAGTCTCACAAGATGTGTATAAGCCCAGGTCACCTGCTTTCTTCATAAGATGCAGAATATATTTAGAAAATATCCTGATTAATTCTGGCTTTATGTATATGTTTGACTTTCATGTTACAAATGCAGAAAATATATGAGTTTTGCGTGTTGGTGAACAGGGAAATGTTTGTCTGACTGAGATTTTACATGCATTTGTAAGTGCACTTACATATACTTTGGCACGCATTCTACCCACCACCTATAAACCTTTCTCCTTTTTTTCCCTGGCTCAAGCAATCAGCTTGTATACTTACTTGTGTATATATACTTAATCACTGAAATATGTAAATCAACTGAATACAGGAGGTTTAATGGTCTCAGATTATTATGGGGATAGTGAAAGAGACTGTGTGAGAGGGAAAAAGAGAGAAATAGAGACTCCACTGACTGAGCTTGAGAATAAGATCCTAGGCAAAAAAGAGGGGGATCTGAAAGTAGAAACAATCTTGAAATGGGATTCATTTTAATAGACTTCGCTAATTATGTCCAACATTAATTTGAGCTATTTAAATCATGTTAGTGTCCCAATTAGCTGACCTAATGTAAGCTAGCTGAAATGTCTGCCGTGATTGCAAAGTTATTTGTGTATCCTTTAGTAACTCTAATTCAGTCTGACTTCCCTTGGCTGAGAAGAGAGGCCTCCACACACACAAAACCTCATGCACATACACAGACAAACATTAATTGGGCCCTCTGATCATTTATGAATACTGAGTTCATTAAATATTGTAAGTCTCTATGCCGTCCACACCTCAAAGACATGCATGACTGCATAAATGCTCTCTGTCACACAGCACAACAGATGATATTAAGTGGCTTAACAAGTTAGTGTCGCTCTTTTTGCATGGATAACATTTAGTTATGAAGTGCATGATTCAATTACCGGGAAAGGTACAAAATTCTAAAACAATTCATATTTGCTCTCCGTGTTAAATGACAGGGATATTTGAACGGTAAGAAGATAGGCTATTTGATCTTCACAAAGGTTCTGGTGTGTGTTACTCTGCCTTCTCCTCAGTAATGTGAACAAATATGATTCATAGGAGGAAAGAGGGGAAAGAAAGAGTGACTGAATGAGGATAAGAGAGAGATGCTGAGAGTGAGCGAACTTGACTAAAAAAAATAGTTGCATGGTCTACCCTTTGTTTTAATAGAATTACAAGGTTGTTGGATTCTGATTCTGCATTATTTTCTATGGTTGTGATTATTACAGAGACAATCACATTTTTTTTAAATCTTAAAAAAAAAATCTGAATTTTCAATCCAACACTGCTCAAGGACACAATGGAATCCTAGCAGGTATTGAAACAGCAACTTTCCGGTTACCAGCCCATTACACCACATCGCCCCTAAATATTCTATATTGCATTTCCTTTTCTTTTTAAAATACCAGTTAACTTTTAAGCATATGAAAAATTATTTCCCGCATTGTGATTCATGTGTGAGTAAATTGATGTCGATCTGTGTAAACACACTAAAACAATGTGCCCCTACAGAGAGATCTCACCTTGAATTCAAAGACAGGAGATGGAAAGTTCTGCTGCTGATATCAATCTGTGCTTACTGAAATTTGAAGCACTGCCCGCAGTGGCTGAAGCTGGAAGTGTTGTTAAATGTATGTGCAAGAGCTCCAGTTTTCAGGTGAAATGTTGACAGTGGAGCCATAACAGAATAGATTTGCATTGAAAATACAGTCAACAGAGGTGTATATTTTATTGTAGCAGGGTAAAGTGTACCCATGTTGGTCATTGGCCAGTGTCATGTAAAAACATTGAACCTATCAGCAGTCTGGTGTTATGGTATAAAATGGGGAGGTTTTTGTCACTGGGGATGCGTTATCACCCGTACCGCCCCTTTACGGAAGTTGCCATTTTTTCTGAATGGGATAGTATCTGGAGTGCCGTCTCTGCGTTGTGCTGCTGTGCATAGGCTGCCCCTGGCTTTAAGGTTGGTACGGTTGCTTTGAAGATGTTCTTTTTCTTCAATTAAATGTTTGTTTACTATCTTGAGTCTTTGTGTAGCTCGTCAACGAACAAACAACTGCATGTTATGGTCAGTGACCGTTTATAGTACCGCGTTGTGAACATCTCCCGGTATGTATGAGAGCCATTCGCGTGGTTGGTCTCTTTTGTTTCATTAGTAATTCTTCTGTTTTATGTTTGACAGGTTGAGTGACACGATCAAGGGTTTCATCTCTATTACGGGACGAGATGCGCGTCTTTTGATGTAACGCACTGTCTGCCTTGCCTGGGTTTATTCCGGTTATGGAGTGTACATGGTGTGTCTTTTTGTAACAGCGGGCCCGGACGATTGCTTGCCGCAGAGGGAGAACGAAAGGAGTCGTGACTATTTTCTGTCTGGCTTGCCCGTCTTTTTTGTATTGAATTGTAATTGATAATTTCCCTTTTTGTGTTTGTGCTAATTTTTGCTTGTATTGTAGGTAATTTATTTCTGTACGTTTAAACTTATTTTGAGTTACAAGGTGAGCTTGAATATTGTCTTTGTATATTTTTCTCCTATGTTTGTGAACTGACTTTTTTTCCTTTATTTGGGGCTGGTTAGTACCACCTAATCAGTGTTGAGTGTTTGTCCTTTTCTCCTATGTAATTGGGGTGGTGGGGGAAGTGTATAGAGGAGGGGTTTAGCTGCTGTTTAACAGTGTTCACCTTGAGTGCCGTGCTCCTTTGAATTGACCTCACCAGAGTGTGCGTGTGTGTGTGTGGGTACTAAGTGTGGTGTGTAAATTTAGGGTCACAGCAGGCCATCTCCCTCCCTTAAGCTTTCTTTTGTATTTGTTTGTTTTGAAGTATTTATTGTTTATGAATATTGAAGTTTTCTAAAGTGTTTTTTTTGTTTTTTTCGTTTCTTTCTGACATGTGAATATTGCGCCCTCAAGATATTAATGAATTGATGGTTTTAATTTTTGTATTTGAATAAGCAGCCTCATCTTTTGGTACTCCCTGGTCTATGTCTCTCTGCTCACCCATTTTTCGGTAACGAACCTGTGCGCCCCCTGTTCTGGGGCTGGTAGTTCCTGGTATATACCGGGTGGCGTAGTTGAACGTTAGTATAATTATTGGTGCCTCTTACAGTTCCTTCTAGTACCTGACGCCCTGGTCACATTTGGCGTAAGTCGGCAGGATTTCCATATTTTGGGTGAGCTTGTATTTTGAGACGTGGGTCTGGGAGTGCTTTTGAGGGAGTGTCTTTTCTGTTGGTATTGTATGTTTTGAAGTTTTTTTTTTTCTCTTCTAAAGGCAAGGCAAGGCAGCAGTGTGTTATTTGTGAGTAAGTCTCCTCTTGTTCTTGACTTCCCGCCGCAAGTGGTAATTTGTGTGTAGCGATGGAAGGGGAGTTGCAAGAATTGAGGGAATTGGTGGCACAGCTAAAGGCTGATAATGAGAAATTGCACCAAGAACGTGTATCTGTTCCATTGTTGTCAAATAATGCTCTTTCTAGTGTTGCAGAGGCTCCCGCTGCAGTGTCCCAACCCATGAGTGCTGATGCCACCTCGGCTGAGAGGTTTGTGTTTGTAACTTGTGATCGGCATTTTTTTCTCGTAAACAGCGTGAGGGGGAGACCCTATTAGAGTTTTCATTAGCTTTGATGGGCCTTTGGAAGTGTGTTGAAGAAAAGTCCCCTTATGCTATGCCAAATTCAGAAACCCTTGTGCGTGATCAATTTGTGGAACATGTGATAGATAGCTCTTTACACCGTGAGTTGAAACAATTGGTGCGTCACTCGCCTTCCTCCAGTTTGCTGAAGGTCCATAGTGAGGATTTTAGATGGGAGAGGGAGGGGTTTCCGGGGGGCGGTCGGCGTCGAAGCCAGTCGGTTCCTTTGATTCCTGTCATGCAGTATAGGGTACAGGGGGAATCATCATTAGATGCCCGTGGTGCCTCAACATTTGAGTTAAGTGAGTTAAGGGATCTGTTGAAATCGCAGCAAGCCCAATTAAATCAGCTCTCTAAAAGTGTGACTCGGCTCCAGATGGTTGCTGAGTGTAGTCAAGCCCCTCGTGCACGTAGTCATTCTCTACACCCGCGGAATCACTCTTCTCGTGGCAATAGCATAATTTGTCGAAGATGTCAGCGACCTGGCCATTTTGCCAGGAATGTGGCAGGCAGGGGTGACGGGGAACGTGTTCCTCCTCACCCTCCATCTTCTCGTATGGTCCCTCTTGTGGCTGGAGCTGGGCAGCCTTTTGCACAGCAGTTGTCGGAAAACTAGCACCCGCCGGGCTGCAGAGTCACAGCTCGGTTGGGGTAGATGGCGGCTCAAATATTCTCCAGGGTTCTCGTTCAGTATCGTCTTTGATGTCATCGTGCCCCCATTTGGTAGTTGCCGTTGGTGGGGTTCAGGTGCCCTGCCTTATAGATACTGGCTCCATGGTCTCTACAATAACAGAGAGTTGCTTCTTACAAAATTTTGAACCATGGGGTCAAGATCGTCTTCGGTCATGCCACTGGTTGCAACTTCGTGCTGCCAATGGGTTGGACATCCCCTACATTGGGTATATGGAGTTAGATGTTGAACTCTGCGGCAGGTTAGTGCCGAAATGTGGGGTGCTGGTTGTCCGAGATCCTCCTGGGGGCTTGTGTTCCCAGGCACCGGGAGTTCTGGGAATGAATGTTCTCAGCCGGTGCTACCAGGAGCTCTTTGCACAGCATGGCTCTTCTCTTTTTGAATCTCCCTCATTAGTTCAGGTGCCCAGTATTGTAACAAAGGCATTTCAATATTGTCATGAGGTATGTTCCCAGCCTCATTCTAGCCACGTAGGTTCAGTTAAGGTACGCGGTCGTAGGGTACAATGCATCCCAGGTGGCATGTTACAACTAGTTACGGTAACTTGTTCAAAGCAGTTCTTGCATGACACTGTGCTTTTTGAGCCCCCTGAATCTGGCCTGCCAGCTGGGTTGTTGGCCTCGCCATCGTTGGTGCAGGTAAATCAAGTATTGTTTCAGTGCCAGTGGTGAATGTGGGAACCACTGACATTGTGCTTTACCCACGCACCCATTTAGGCACTCTAACTGTTGTCAGTTTACCATCAGGGATCACGGAGGTTAAAACTATTGCGGCTACCTTTAATGTGCAGGTCTCCCAGGAGTTACCTTTAGGAGAGCACAAGGTGAACACACTCCGCTGAACATCGACGGCTCCTCTGTGGAGATCGTCAAGAGCACCAAATTTCTTGGTGTTCACCTGGTGGAGAACCTCACCTGGTCCCTCAACACCAGCTCTATCACCAAGAAAGCCCAGCAGCGTCTCTACTTTCTTCGAAGGCTGAGGAAAGCACATCTCCCAACCCCCATCCTCACTACATTCTATAGAGGGACTATTGAGAGCATCCTGAGCAGCTGCATCACTGCCTGGTTTGGGACTTGCACCGTTTCGGACCGCAAAGCCCTGCAGAGGATAGTGAGGACAGCTGAGAAGATCATTGGGGTCTCTCTTCCCTCCATCAAAGACATTTACAAAAAACACTGTATCCGCAAAGCAACCAGCATTGTGGACGACCCCACACACCCCTCACACAAACTCTTTACCCTCCTCCCGTCTGGCAAGAGGTACCGAAGCATTCGGGCCCTCACGGCCAGACTGTGTAACAGCTTCTTCCCCCAAGCCATCAGACTTCTCAATACTCAGAGACTGGTTTGACACACACGTGTCCTGAGTTGCACTTTAAAAACGGTCACTTTATAACTGTCTGCTACCTCAATAACTGCTATGTGCATAGAACACTATCTCATAGTATGTTATGTTTACATTTTTAGAAACTGTCATCTTTTTGCACTACTGAGTACTGGTCGGCGCTGCACTGTCTATTGTCCTGTTCATTGTCAGTAATTTGTTGTACTGTCCTGTACTTTTTGCACATGTTTGCACGTGCACTTTATATAGGTATATATAGGTAGTTTATATAGGTATTTTATTCCGTTGTGTAGTCTCATGTGGTCCTATGTTGGTCCTTTGTTGTTTTTATGTAGCACCATGGTCCTGGAGGAACGTTGTCTCGTATTGCTGTGTACTATACTAACTGTATATGGTTGAAACGACAATAAAAACCACTTGACTTGACTTGACTTGACTACCTACGGTTGAAGAACAGATAAGGACTACTGATTTGTCTGTGTTGTCACTTGATGATCAAGAACGTGTTCGGGCTCTGCTCTGGCAGTACCAGTCTGTGTTTTCTGCACATGAAGGGGATTTAGGGTGTACTACCCTGTTGTCGCATGAAATCCCACTGTTGGATGATACCCCAGTTTGGCAGCGGTACCGTCGTATACCCCCGTCAGAGTATGAGGTGGTAAAAGCTCATATCAATATGTTGTTGGAGGCTAAGGTGATACGTGAGAGTTGTAGTCCTTATGCATCCCCTATAATTCCTGTCAAGAAAAAGGACGGTGGTTTGCGCATGTGCGTAGACTACCGTCAGTTGAATGTTTGAACTAGGAAGGATGCGTTTCCTCTTCCTCGTATTGAGGAGTCATTAGATTCACTGACAGGGGCCCGTTGGTTTTCCACTATGGATTTAGCTAGCAGACACAATCAGGTCCCTGTCAGTGAGCAAGACCGGCCTAAGACCGCATTTTGTACGCCATTCGGCTTATTTGAATGGAATCGCATGCCTTTTGGCCTTTGCAATGCACCTAGTACGTTTCAGCGTTTAATGCAGCATTTATACGGTGATCAACAGTGTCAGTCATTATTACTGTATCGTGACAATATTGTAATTTTTTCATCCTCAGTCGTACAACATCTGGAACAACTGGAGCTTGTCTTGAGTAGGTTGCAGTGTGAAGGTCTTAAGGCAAAGTTGGAGAAATGCGCTTTCTTTTGTTCAGAAGTCACATATTTGGGTCATGTGATTTCAGCCGAGGGTGTTTCCACAGACCCCAAGAAGATTGAGGCGGTGGCCCAGTGGCCACAAGCTACTAGTGTGTCAGAGCTTCGTTCCTTCTTGGGCTTTGCGAGTTATTACCGCCGTTTTGTGGAGGGGTTTGCTAAGTTGGCAGCCCCTCTACATCGGCTGGTTGCAGAGTTTGGGGGCACAAAGTCTCGGAAAAGAGCAGAGCCGGGTTTTGCCAGTGGCTGGACTACCCACTGTCAGAAAAGTTTTGAGAGTTTGAAAGATAAGCTCATTTCTTTCCCAGTGCCGGTTATGCAAATTGTTCCCTTCCTTTTATCTTGGAGGTGGACGCTAGCCTGGGTGGGTTAGGTGCGGTCCTTTCGCAGGAGCAGGGTGGCAAAATAAGACCTGTGGCGTATGCAAGTCGTGGCCTAAGACCCACAGAACGTAATATGTCAAACTATAGTTCTATGAAACTAGAGTTCTTGGCATTAAAGTGGGCCATGGCCGAGAAATTTAGAGAATATTTATTAGGCCATAAATGCGTGGTGTACACTGATAACAACCCCCTCAGTCACCTGACCTCGGCTAAATTGGGTGCGACAGAGCAGCGCTGGGCATCACAGCTTGCTGGCTTCGATTTTGAAGTTTAGTATTGTGCCTGGGAGGTGTAATAAGAACGCAGACGCTTTGTCTCGCCAGAATCCACCCGTGCTGGAAGTGGCAGGCAGCCTGTTTCCTGGTACAGTTGTTCCCGCTTCAGTACAGCAGGCTGTTGCTATACCATCAGCCCCTCTTGCAATTCAGGCTGTTGTGACTGTCTTACCGGGTCATTCAGTGGATCATATCGGGGGCCTACAAGAGGCTGACCCAGTAATTGGTGAGATTTTGGGGTTTTGGAGAAAGCAAGAGCTCCCTGGGCCTCTCGAGCAGCGGCAGCTTTCACAGGCTGCTCTAATTCTTCTTCGGCAGTGGGACCGCCTAGTGGAGAGGCAGGGAGTGATTTACCATCGCATTTTTCGTCCTGATGGTGGAGATGAGGTTTTGCAAGTGGTTCTGCCTTCTGTGCTGCGGCATGATGTTTTGCAAGAGTTGCATCAAGAACACGGGCACCAGGGCATTGAGCGCACTACTGAGTTAGTGCGCCAGCGGTGTTATTGGCCCTGTATGACAGCCGAGGTAGCACGATGGGTCCAGGAGTGCGAACGATGCCAAATGGCCAAGGACACTGAACCGGCCGCCCGTAGTTTTATGGGACATTTGTTAGCGTCCCGGCCAAATGAAATCTTGGCCATCGATTTCACGTTGCTGGAAGCCTCCCGTTCGGGCCTGGAGAATGTTCTTGTAATGACGATGTGTTTACGAAGTTCACGCTTGCCGTCCCTACTAGGGATCAACGGGCCGAGACTGTAGCACAGGTGCTGGTGAGTGAATGGTTCTACAAGTTTGGGGTCCCAGTACGACTTCATTCTGACCAGGGCCGCAACTTTGAGTCCTTTCTGATCCAGCAACTGTGTAAGCTTTATGGGGTTGAGAAGTCTCGCACTACACCATACCACCCAGCTGGTAATGGTCAGTGCGAGCGCTTCAATAGAACCTTACATAACTTATTGCGCACCTTGCCAGTGTCAAAGAAAAGAGATTGGGTATCATGCCTCCCTCAGGTGCTCTTTTCATATAATACCACACCACACCACACCAGGCCACAGTTGAATCCCTGCACTTCCTGATGTTTGGTCAGGAACCACGGCTCCCCATTGATTTCCTGTTGGGCAGAGTGTCTGAGCCAGTGGCAGGTGAGGTGCATGAGTGGATTATGGAGCACCAGACACGGTTACAAGTAGCCTTTGATGGGGCAAGAGATTGTTTAAAAGTAGCTGCCAATCGTCGGAAAACATCTTTTGATCTGCGGGTCCGTGACACATCACTTGAGCAAGGGCAGCTGGTTTATCTCCGGGAATGTGGCAGGCAGGGGCGACACAAGATTCAGGACTTGTGGATCTCTGTGGTGTATAGGGTGATGGAAGCGCCTAGGGTAGGTGGTTCGGTGTATACTATTGCACCGGCGGACGATGTGGGTAAGATCAAGCGGGTTCATCGGTCATTGTTAAAAGCTCAGGTTCAAGGGAGCCCTGTTCACATACCTTGTGTCACTCCTATAGTTGAACCAGAACTGAGTTTACAGGATAGTTTCGATGAGGTGGACTTGTGGGTAGCCATGCCAGAGTCGCCCCAGGCTACGGGTGTCTCCGTCCCTTTGGAGAAGTCAGTTGCGTGTGAGGGATCTGGGGCTATGGATGGGCCAGGTCCTCCTTGCGAGGTGGGAATAAGTCAAGTGTTATCATCAGACTTGTCATCTCTGGGTCAGGCTGGGGTTTTGCCTCGTAAGTCAAGGCGGCCAACAGCGGGCCAACATTCAAATGTTTATCATTTGCCCAGGGCAGTGGGAGAAGCTGCAGAATGCATTGGGGTGCCCTCTAGTGCAACATCTAGTGTAGTATTAGCCGTTTTTAGGCCATGGGATTGACTATGAATATTGAAGTTTTCTAAAGTGTTTTTCTTGTTTTTTTCATTTCTTTCAGACATGTGAATATTGCGCCCTCGAGATATTAATGAATTGATGGTTTTAATTTTTGTATTTGAATAAAGCAGCCTCATCTTTTGGTACTCCCTGGTCTATGTCTCTCTGCTCACCCATTTTTCGGTAACGAACCTGTGCGCCCCCTGTTCTGGGGCTGGTAGTTCCTGGTATATACCGGGTGGCGTAGTCGAACGTTAGTATAATTATTGGTGCCTCTTACAGTTCCTTCTAGTACTTGACGCCCTGGTCACATTATTAACACACCCTACACCGTAACCTCAACCCTAAACCTAACCATCTGTGGAGTAAAAATATAATCTTTGGATTATATCTTAGGAAAATTATGAAATATGTAGATGAAACCAAAATGCATACTACCTGAGTGATGTAGACCAAAAGATACAAAGTGAGAGAAAGGGTAAAGACAGATGTTTACAATCCTCCTTGATCCTTTCCTTAACCATATGACTAAAACTAGACCCGATACATTTAAACTGACCAATCAGCAGACCACACTGCTACCTCCACTGTCTTCAATTTGTGACCATTTGTAGACCCCAGATATACAAACACCACAACCAATAGGCTGATAATCACTATCAGCAGCCTATGTGTGTCTTAAAATGAAATAAGCCTGTGTTCATAAGGAAATGAGTGTTGTAATACAGAAATTAATAGCTTTGTTAATTTTCAACCCTACACTGATTTCCATGGGAGTAGAACCCCTGTCTCTGAGGCTGCTTGTGCAAATTCCCCATTTTTGTCCCCCAAATGTGAAAGTGAAAGTCTGCACATGCTTTCGAGAATGCTGTAGAATGTCATTTTGTAAGCAAATAATGTCTCCTTTATTCCTCTTCCTCTGTTTTGTGCCCTTCAGGTTTTCTTGCTCCTCTCCTTATACATCCATTCTCTTTATCACCTCTCTTCACATTGCTGTTAGCCTATGGCCTTCTCCTCTTGAGCAGCACGCCAATTTCCTCAGAGGGCATCGGCATGTCCTGTGAGAGCAACAGTAATTGGTTTAAATAAATGTGTATTAGTGTATCTTTCTCTGTGTGTGTGTACTTCTCTTAGAAAAAAAGGCCTCTGTTTTGTCGCCTCACAGACACAATTCAGAAGTGCTATTGCTTTGAGTCTTTGCTTTTAATGACTATTTAAAGTTATTGAGAATAATTAGTTTCTCTTTTTCTTGTGGCTTTCCTTTCTCTCAACAGAAAACAAAGGTTTGTGTGAGGAGTGTGGACCACTATTGGTCCAAATGAGGGTGTGCTAGAGCATTCCAGGGCCTGTTGCATTTCCAGTGTCACTGCCAGGGCTTCATCATACCTCCTCTGGATTCCTAGGGGCCAATGGCAAATGGCCTTTGCCCGCCAACTACCCTTGGGCCAAACAAGGCCAAAGGGGGTTGAGGCGGGGTCAATGTCAAAGGCAGAGTTTTGGCAAGATGTAAAAAATTGCGGCCACCGTACAAATCTGTTAAAATGCTCATTGGACAAAGCCGTGCCAAAAGGAAGAACTTTTGATGGTTCTAGATCATGGATTGTGTCCTAGGACATCGTACCTCTGAAAATGGAGAAACCGCTCGGGACACCATGGCAGTTACAGTCAGTGATTTTTCAATGCTAACTTATCTTGCAAGTTAGCTCAGTTTTTCAGACAAAATAAACTCGATATTCCCTCTTGTTGTGAAATGGCAGGGTGTGTGACACTGGCACCAGGGAGGCATATTAAGGGCGGGTTTTAGGACAACACTGTGGGGCTATTGGCCCAATGGTTGGAACGCAGATAGATTTTGGTTTTGTGGCGAGGCCAAAAACTATTGGCCTTGGCTGACCAGTTGAGAACAAAGAGAGAACAAAAACGTATTCTTCTACCATGCTCCTTTCCACCTAAAAACAAAACATTAGAGGGAAAAAGAGAGAAACTTACTTTGTGAGCTGGTTTGAAGAAGTAGTTTAGGATCAACTAAAAGAAACCGTTTTATTACTAGGCCTCAATGCCTCTAATCCCCTCTACAGCATTTGGAAGATTTTACAAAGACGGGAACAGTAGCAGGGTTAATTTTTACAAGGACAAAAGTGACACCGAAGTGACAAATATACTCCAGTTTTTTTTAAATATGGGAGAAAAAATATATGTTTAATTAATTGTTATGTGACAATTTATATATAGCATTATATTCTGTTTTAGGCCTGTCTTGTAATGGGTTTATTATGGGATTAATACCTCTTCAGACAACATATCTGTATACCAGAAGCGAGGCGACATAAGGGCCAGGGTGACACTGGTCCACCCATATTGACAGCTGGTACACCCAGTTAGAATGGCAAGAATAAACTAACAGTTTGCATATCAAAATATATATATTTGCATATTATAAAATATTATTCATATTATTAAACATTTTTTGCTTGCCAAATAACTCACATGCATGAAAATCATCATATTCCTGTTTTAAATATAGATTATATACTAAAAATAGGTTTTATTTCAAGTAAGAAAACTTTTATATTACCATGGTAAACTGAAATGGGTTGCCTTGCACTTCTCACCGAGTCACTCGTGTTTGGTTTTCGGCATAGCGCCATACATTCATGCCTCTAAACAGATCTGCTCAACACTCCACATTGTGTGTTTTGAACATTAACGTAGGAGTGCGGTAAAAATGTCTTTAGCCCTAGAAGTCAGGGTATTTCTGTGGTTTGACATGCGGGGTAGCTACCTAACATCCAACCAAACCACTAAAACTACAGCCACATTATATAGTAGGCTGATACATATATCCCATACATCCTCTTTCTCCCAAACATGTCCTCTTTTTTGGATTTCTGGCAGAGCATCTGGCCAGGATTTCTAAATTGCCAAAATGTTGGGAATTTGGCTTTGTTTTCATAATAATATGTGTGCTATAGTAAAGGTGCTATATGTAAGATTGACAACAAGCGTTTGAAATGGGTACTGCAGTCCAAATTCAAAATATTGGAGATTTGTCTGCCCTGCCCCAGACTCGAAGCTCATGTGGGTTTCCAGAATGTTGACACGCAAATTAGCCTACTCAGCATCCGTTTTAAAGGATTTCTGGGCTTTATGCTGTCTCCATCTTCCAAAGGCATCTCCAGTATTTATCCTTGTTTTACTACGCCTCTGGTCATGGTGGTTTTTAGATGGATGGAATCTTTTTATGTCGGGTGGAATCTGTTATCTCTGATCCAGTTTGTTTGCTGGCTTCCATGGCTGCAGCACGCAGTGTTGTTTGCATGCAAACTTGTTCGAAGCTGGCAACTCCAGTGTCGAAATACTATGTATCATCGGCCAAAACATATGGAATGTAAACTTCAAAGTAGAATATACTGGCTGTAGCATTGTTATCGAAGAAGCCAGTATTTCAACTTAACATTTTCTAATGACATATTGTAGTCATTTTATCATTTAGTACAGTAAAAATATTACATATAGCACCTTTAATGCATGCTCAGTAGTGTATTAAGCAACATCACCCTGCTTTAATGGTAACAGAAACAAGATTCAGAGTTGCGCACACAGACCAAAACACTTGGTGCACAAAACATGATGACGGTAACAATTAACAGATAACTTATTTAATCATGAATGGGTAATTCTGAGTAGAAAATTAACTCCAGTCTTCACAAAACAAGAAGATACCAAACGTAACAACAAAATCAACAATACAAACGGTGTAAATTAACTTGCAAACAGTGAAAACCTGCAAGCTCATTAATATTTCAAACACGGAGGATGCTGGAAATATCAGCTTCTAAAAGTTCACTTATTTTACTTAATCAAATTAGCAAATAAATATGACATGGTTTTCCCCTTTAGGATTGATACATGATAACAAACAATCATATACATAATATTTACTTTTGAGCTAGATCAATATAACATTTTTGAATTGAGCACAAATGGAGATTTTACTTAATATTTACTATATATATTTATGTGTGTGTGTGTGTGTGTGTGTGTGTGTGTGTGTGTGTGTGTGTGTGGGGCGCATCAGTTTTCATTTTCATCTACATGACCTCTCTCTCTCTTTCTCACTGGACAGTGCATGCATGATAAAGCTCTACATTTTATCTTTTGATAATTCTCTTAATTAGTGTACATTGTTTTGTACTTTATTTATTTTAACACTATTTTCTTTGTATGCAGCTAAGCTTCCATTGCTTTGGCAATACAAATGTACAGTTAGCCTAGTAATATATATATATATATATATATATATATATATATATATATATATATATATATATATATATATATAAAATCATTCACTTAGAATGATATACAATTTATTTTCATTATGAATGTCACAACAATGAAACAACTTATAAATGTAACATTCTCCAACTCTGCATATTATTAAAAATACCACCTGTTTTATTTGCACTTGCTATGAATTCTATTTTTTTATGATATAAAATGTTAATCAAGAAATATCAAATAGTACTTATTGGAGATAAGAACAAATATATAAAATCTGTCAAGTCTATCAGATAAGAAAATGTATAGTGCAACTTCTGTGTGTGATCTGGCAGTTGTCAGCAGCCAAAACCAAAAAACAAGTCAATAAATACAGTGATCGAGAATGCAAATGAGGCCGAGGGGAGAAACAAGCACTCTAATTTTACATGCTATTCAAAATATATATCATGCGACATTACAGTAGCTCCACAAAGAACAAAACATCAGCCAAAAGAGAGTTTGTCAGCTAATTAAAGATTTGATAGTAGATACACCTGTGCACAGCTGGTGGTCCGAAAAGTGTCTAGTGTCATAATGTAGAAATTACTTTTTTATTGCATGTGATTTATATTATTTTATAAAATTTTGTTCTATAGCCATTTAATTTTATTTTGCATACCTATCACCTATTAAGGTAATTACTATTTATAAACTTCATCATTGCTTAAAAAACAACTAATTATTATGTTTTGTACCTGTTATTGTGCAACTGTGTATTAGGCTGTGTAAATGAGTGAAAATTAACTTATACGAGCTGAGGAAAGGGGTGCGCTTCATAATAGTTACAATTAATTTGAAATTACCCCCACAATGACAGACAGCCATAATGACATAAGGAATAGAAAGAGAAAAAGATTGAGAGAAAAATAAATAATAAAGCAATGCTTAGCAATTAAGAAAGTTGAAGGCAAAATAGTTACCTAAATGGTTAATTATCACTAAATGATGTTAAATCCTATGTCAAGTTTGGAGTGGTGGTGGTGTAGTGGCTAAAAGCACAGGGCTGTTAATCAGATGGTTGCTGGTTCTAACCCCACAGCCACCACCATTGTGTCCTTGAGTAAGACACTTAACTCCAGGTTGCTCCGGGGGGGATTGTCCCTGTAATAAGTGCTCTGTAAGTCACTTTGGATAAAAGTGTCTGCCAAATGCATAAATGTAAATGTCTGCCAAATGCATAAATGTAAGTGTGGCATGAAATACAACCAAATCGTACAAATTTGCAGAGAGAAACACAGATGGTAATGAAAGAAAATAGTGAAACAGGGGTTTTGAAGAAAGTGGTGAGCACAATTCTTCAAAGAGAGGAGGCCGTGTTATAAATTGCTCTCTTTGTTCTATATTTCAAGTGCAGGTCTGTATAACATACATGAACTAGAATGTACCCAGTTTATATGGCACGTGTGTTTTAAAGTCCACTAGTGAGGCTTTGTGACACAATTCACAGCAGTCAACTAAAGCACAGAGAGTCTTCTGTATATTTTTAAAAATGTTATGGATAGTGTTTTATTTACCCTCAGATTGACCTACAAGCCATTAGCACACTATTCCCATGGGAACAGCTGAAAATAATGTACCCATGTTGGATCATCATCCCTTATGTGGCGCTGGGGGGGTTATTAATGTTAAAGAGGGCGAAAGCTACAAAAGGTTAAGGGCCGAAGTCTCCCGGCATTGTCAGGAGTCACGGGCCCAACCCAAATACCCCAGTAATTAATAGAGACCTGAAACCCCCGTTAACCCAGACTACGCCACCTTGGGAATTTCACCCAAGGAAATAACCCAATAAAGGCACACAGTTCCGTTCCCACAATGATAGAGCAGAGACAAGAATATACAAAAACAATACTTTATTTTAAAGATTTAACAATATCTAAAACATACCAACCCCACACAAGTCATCAAAATAAGAACCGGGTCTGGTAACCAATCAAACAAAGAAATACCACACATTCAAATACAATTCACATATGAGCACACAGTCAATGGCAAAGAGAAATAACAACTCACTCAATTTCCACTTCACACATACACTCACTTCACCATGCACATACATGCAGGTAACACACAAAATTAAAGTCACAACACTCAGTGAACAAGGGTACCAGTTATCCCAGAGCAGTTAGCACACTCTCCCAGCCAAATCTCTAGAACCTAATAGAATTAGACAACTGACAACTCCAAAAAAAATAAAGTACTTTTAACAAATCACATAATCTACACAACAAAATATAATCACTTTTATTTAAATCACCTAAAAAAATACTTACAATGGGATAATCACACACACATACACACATACACGTCGCTGTTAACAGATCACACACATGCACACATTAGGCAAAATATGAAAACAATATCACAAAGTACCCCAATGGATCAAAAAATAAAATTTAATATAATGACACAAAACACAAACTCCCATAGCAGTCACAACCCACTTGAAACAAGACAATATGGTGGCGCCGACGCACTGTTGATAATCCGATTCCACACTCTCCCAATGCCGAGCTGAATTAGGGTGTGGTCAGTCCGGACAGAAGAAACGGGGTAAAACAGAAACCCTGCATCAACAAAAAATAAATAAATGGAAAGGCAGAAGGGGAAGCCGAGTTACGGTCCAATTGTCTATCCATGAGCACACACGAACATCATACAACCTGTGCCGCTTCAGCAAGGATAAAGAGGGAAACTCAATATAAACAGCAGCTTCTTTACAGAGGTTAGTGCATACAGAACAATTGCTTACCCACCTGATCGTTAGCACGTTGGTCATTTCAGTTGATAAACAGTGCTGGATGCTCTAAAATAACAATGACACAAAAGCATACAGCCAACAGCTCACCCTCAATGAAGCATGATTACTCCTACATGGTAACATACCCAGATGCAACCACAGCCAAACACTAGCCCCGTATAGCTCCTGTCTTTACTGCACGGGAAATCTGCCAGCGTCCGAATTTGCATCAAACGACCACTAGTCAATGCGTTTCCAAAATAAATGCCGGAAACATTCCCTATATACACACCACCTCACCTGGATCTGATTAGGTGATTGCCGTTACGTATGCCCCGCTTAGAAATGGGAACAGAAGAACCTTGACCTTAAATGTGTATCAAATGTTGGATTTAAACAATTAAACAATCACTGTTCCAAGGTCCACTCAAATTCCTCTTAACAATTCTTAATGGCAAATGGACCCACAAAGAGATTTGGCAGACTCTGCAATTCCCAGACAGCAGCAATTGATTTCTGTTTCGCATGTTCAGCATGGAATGTCTGTAATTGGTCTGCAAGGCATTAGGAAATAATATGCAAACAACAAAAATAAAATAAAATATCTGGTTGCCAGGGCAGCTCCATTTGACCTGCCATTCCTCATTGAGCAATGACAGTTACTGTTATATTGTTATGTTTTTAGATTAATCACAAATCCAACATTAATTATTTTATGATTGCCTTAAATATTATTTTTATTATATTACTACTTATAATACAATTAATTTTGTTCACTGCGATTAGTCTTTTTTTAAAGCATGGCATATTCCAGAATCTTTCTTTCAAGTATCTAACAAACCAGTTTTTTTACAAACAATACAGAATAATACCCTTTTGCATTCCACTGATATTACTTTAATGTTTAACATAGTGAACATATTACAATTTTACCCCTTTAATGAAAAAGGCTGCTAAGCATGTGAAACAAACCTTTCTTTAACACACTCCCTGCAAACACATTATCTACTCACTCAATAGTAGCAATTTCCAGTGTAATTTAATATAATCAAATAAAGGGGTCCATAGATTTATTTCCTCTTTGCTCTAAATGTATTTCTGAATTACCATCAAGTGGAACATTAAATACAGTATTCAACCATACACAAACACTGCAGAAGTATAAGTTATGAAATAAACTGAACTAATGTTTAACTAATAGACTCAACTTTTAATTTAATCAAAGCAGTTATATTTGTTATTTATTGACACAAGACAAAGGGTTAACAATAGTGAGGAATCCACCCACATATAGCATTAGGTTCACGTTTTAAATAGTTTTGCGCCTGGCGGCGTTCCTCTAAAGTCTCATGTGAAAGCCTGGTGCCCTGTCTCTCTGTTAAATATTCACTTTTGTGTGGAGATCGCTCAGTTTGGTATGAAATGCGTGGCATAACATCTTCTTGAACCAATGATAAAAGAGTTCCACTGCCAACACAGAGGGCCAGGGCCTCCAATGCTTTAATTTAGAGAAGGGGCACTCAAAGCGGAATCTATGATTAATGAAGAATAATATAGAGGAAAAGAAGACCTCTTCTATATTCATAGGTCCCATAACATATGCTTCCACCACAGTTACAATAAAGAAGGGTCAAAATATCTTCCTTAATATAACTTTTTTATTTATATTATATTTATTCATTTAAAGGTGAATTGTGTAATATTTGCATCACTACCACCACAAAACAGACTTGCAAAAATAATCAAAATGTGTCTACATTCGCTGTCCTTTTCTGCATATCGTGGCACCGTTTTGTTGTCCTGCATAACATGGCGCTCATTTTAGCGTATCGCGTCACATTCGGCACGTTTCGTGGCAGATTCAATCCGCCCCTGATCGGCTCCAAAGTACGTCAGCATTCTTAATTTCTGTAAGTACCAAATTTATGTATTTTTATTATTGTTGTTTCCCTCCCATTGTCCCCTCCCAGATCCAGGAAGACGGGAATAACCTGCCGTCAGATGGGGCTGGAAGGGCACGCAAAAAGGGGGGGGAGGGGGGGTACATATGGGCTGAGAGAAGGAGGGCTGAATGTGGCACGGCGGGGCTTTCCTGTTTGTGTTTGGTCTTTTTGTTTAAGTTTATTATTAAATTATTATTTATACTGTTAAGCCGGTTCTTGCCTCTTCATTTCCATTTAACTGTGTTACAGCAACATTATAAGTATTTTATTCCCACACATTTTATAGTGAAGATCAACCTCGTTAATTTCAGTAAAATCTGCTCTGCATATTTAGAAGCCTCATATATAACACACCTGTTGCCATCAAGGCCAAATTGCACAATCCAATACATTATAAAGCCACACACAACTAATGCCACGGTGGGCATGCAAAAAAAAATGGTCTTACCTTTAAATCATCAGTAGTCATCATAGGAGATCACTTTTTGTGATTTGGTTGATCAAGTCTTTTTTCCGGTTGATTAAGAACTTCAGAGTTCAAAAACTCCTCTCACATGTCACCTGAGTAACTGGCAGAGTTAGGAACTTGCCCAATTATATAATTATACATTTCTCCTTATCTAGCTGCAAACTTGTAATTCCTTCGATGCACTGTTGTTCTCCACACCACCTTTGGGGCCGTTCACACTGAATGCATGTGTCACGATCCCTTTTTGTCTGTCCCGTGTTTTCTGTTTCACTGATCACGTTCCATGTCACGTTTTCCTTGTTGTCCGCCCCGTGTTTCACTTGTCTATTGTCATGCACTACATTTCCCATAGTTCCCTGCCTTCATCACTGCCCATGTCGTTGTTTTCCCCACCTGTTAACTCCTTGTGTGTCTTTCGTGTTTTTGTTTTACATTTTCCCATTGTGGATGGTTCATTTGTTCGTGTTTTTCCGTATTGCCCTTGTATTTCAATAACGTCCCGCTGCATTTAGATCCTCGCCCCTCGTTTGCTTTCCTGCTCACCTACAAGCATAACAGCATGTTACAGCCATTAATGCTTTTTTTTATTTTTTTTTATTGTTTTTCTATCTAAACATGCACTTTCACTGTCTCATTCAGGAGTTTCGTTTTTTTAAACACTAAGCCAAGTTGAAAATAAAAGTTAACGGTTTAAAATGTATCTCGAGACACCTGTGCTCTGGTTTGTCATTGGGGCTGTGTCTTTAAACGATGACACAGCTTGGTGTAGGAAACATGCTGGAATGAATCATTATATTAGGCCATTTGTTATTTTCAGGTTTACATATATTGTACAATGATAACATCATACTTAAATGGGGATTGATTTGTTACATTGGCTATTGTGTGCTTCGGCCAACTGGCCCAGTGGGACAATATACCCGCAACTCTCGATGGCCAATCTGACCCTGTTTCTGAACAATTCTCCATCTACCATGGGTTGGACAAACGGATAGTCTCACCTGGAACTTACACCATTGGCAGAACCAATCTAGCTTTGTCTGGCTTGTTGGGAGGCTTAAACTAACAGATTTTATTGGGATAATCCCATAGAGCCACAGTGTTTACACTTTTTGGGGCAAGCATCCTACAATTGGCTAACTTATAGTTGGCTCTAAATATTAAGCTGAATAGGAGAACGTATTTGAACATAAAACAAATACACACAACACCTTTAAAGTAAGTTTACCTGACAGTATATACTGACAGGAATTCTGTTCTTTAATTTATGAACTGTTTTATAATAAATCCATAAATTGATATAAGATACACAAACTCAGTAATAAATATATTTTGTGTGTGTCATTTTAATATGTCCTCATTAAGTTGCTGTGCTGGGTCAGGGCTGCTGGCCTCATTTAAAATCTAAATGCTCAACATTTCTCCTTTCTCTCTCTCTCTCTCTCTCTCTCTCTCTCTCTCTCTCTCTCTCTCTCTCTCTCACCTCCCCTTCTCATTTAAATTTTTCTTGTCTTATTTCATTTTTCTCCCCGATGAATCCACTCCAATTAACACAGTATTCATTATCTACCTTGCATCTCTCTCTCTCTCCTACTCTCTTTCTGTTATAGCAACCTGTTACAAACACAAGACCAACTCCTTCAGTTTTTTTTGTTCTTTACACTGTCGTAGCTGATTCTTTCTTCAGTAAAATGTTTTTATTTTTGTCTTACAGATCCTCCTGGTCATTGTTTTCAATAAAATGCCCACATTGATGAATACATTCTGGTCTATTGCACAAAAAGTGTTTTGTCATTGGATAGAATAATAGAATAAGAGTTTGTCTATAAATAAATAGAAAAATGTGTTCCCTTTACAAAAAGCTTCACTATGATGCTGCGCTTTGCTAAGCGATTTTGGGAACAATCCTGCATTGTGACCAGC
This sequence comes from Xyrauchen texanus, assembly GCF_025860055.1. Classification (NCBI taxonomy): domain Eukaryota; kingdom Metazoa; phylum Chordata; class Actinopteri; order Cypriniformes; family Catostomidae; genus Xyrauchen; species Xyrauchen texanus. Next base: position 17,202,811 of record NC_068294.1, read on the forward strand.
TGTGAGTATGTGTGTAACACGTCAATGAACATTGACCGAAATGTATAGCCTCAGCTGGTGAGATCATTAGATGCACCTGTGGCCAAGCTTTAAATGGACGTGTCACCAGCGTGTCGTCAGATCCGTTTTCTTCAGAGCATACTGTATTGTGTGTCTCTCAAGCCTGTCAGAAACTTTCTTTCCTCTGCTAGGACTTAGCGCAGCTCCTGTCAGAAACTTTCTTTCCTCTGCTAGGACTTAGAATTTGTTAGGCAGTGCGCAGTGAACCTTTTCTCCTTTCCCTCTTTCTATATATATATATATATATATATATATATATATATATATATATATATATATATATAAAATAGAAAAGAAAAAGGTGGAAAAATATCGGAGAAGCAAAGCAAAAAATTCGTGTTTCCCTGTCAATGTTCTATGACTGTCAGGGACATGCATCAGTTTTGTTTTGTTTGTTTGGAGGAAGAGCATGCTGCTCTCGCGTTGGGGCAGGGCGCGCATTGCGACCTACTTTCGGGCGAAATGCTTTGCGCTCGCCTCGCTTACTTCCGGGAGTCAACGCCCACTCTTTCATTGTGGGGCTCTCGCATATTTCTGGCTGAGGAGCGAGAGACGGGTCCGTCCCTATCGCTCGCTCTCTCCCCAGATCCAGCTGATCCTTCTCGTAAGCTGAAGCGCACCTCGGCGCCTCTTCGTTTCATGAGGGGGGCACTGAACCTCTGTACATTTCACGCATAATAATAAAGCGACTGAGAAATTACTCAAGGTGGTTACTCGGGCTGTGACCAGACTACAGCTAGGCATCATCACTCAAGGAACCCGCTCTCCCCACTAAGCCATGCAGGACTACCTCCATACTAGTGGGGAGGGCTTATCAAGCGGCAGGTCAGGCTGGTGCTGTGCTGCACACCATGGCCGTGTTACAGGTGTACCAGGCTGACCTACTGAAAGACCTGAGTGCGGGTGAAACGCTCGACGAAGAAGCCTTTTCTGAACTTCGTCGGGCCACAGATTTACCTCTCCGTGTGACCAAGCAGACAGCCCGTGCCATTGGTCGGTCTATGTCTGCTTTAGTCAGCACGGAGAGGCATTTATGGCTTAACCTTTCGGGCATCAAGGATAAGGACAGAGTTTTCCCACTCGATGCCCCGGTTTCGCCTTCCGGTCTCTTCGGAGACGCCATTAATACGGTTATCTCCAGATTCCAGGAGGCAAAAAGCCACGAGGAAGCCTTCGGGCAGTTTTTTCCTCGCCGCACTCAGGGGGGCGGGGCCGTCGGCCACCCAGTCCCGCCCCGACTCTGCTAGGCAGAGCGTGACGAGTCATGCTCCCCCTCGTAAAGACTGGAGACAGGCTCGTCGCCCTCAGCAGCCCCCGAAGCAGGACCTCAGGGTCGTGATTTCTAAAAGAAGCCCTATCACCCCACACATTCACGAAATGCATGGATGCAGAACTGGCTCCTTCGCGACTCCGGGGCATCCGCATTCTGAATTACATAGAGGACTGGCTGATCTTAGTGCAGCTCCAAGAACTGGAAGTTCAGCACAGGGATATTGTCTTAGCTCATCTGGTTTCTCCGGGTCTGAGACTCAGCGTCAAAGAGCGTTCTCTCTCCCACCTGGGGAATCACCTATCTGGGGGTTATATGGAATTCGATTACGATGCGGGCACAGTTGTCTCCCGTTCGTATCATGTCCATTCAGAACACCCTGAGCAAACTCAGGCTAGGTCAAGGTTGCACTTTTCACCAGTATCAACAAATACTAGGTCTCATGGCGTCTGCGTCCACGGTGATACCTTTGGGCCTGCTCCATATGAGACAGTTTCAGCTGTGGCTAAAATCCAAGGGACATCCAAGGGCCAGTCCCCTAGGGCTAATAAGGGTTACGCGTCACATGCAGGCTGCTAACGACAGACGCCTCCCTGATGGTCTGGGTAGCAGTCTTAAGTGGCCGTCCAGCTCAAGGGGATGGGAGGGTCGTCAGCTCGGTTGTCACAGTAACTGTCTCGAGTTGATTGCGGTATTTCTGGCCCTGAAATACTTCCTCCAGAGGCTACCATGTCTTGGTGCGGGTGGGCAATACAGCGGTAGTCTCTTACACAAACCATCAAGGAGGTCCACGTTCACGTCAGCTAAATTTCTGGCATGTCGAATTCTACTTGGGGCCCAGGGCAAGCCCCTGTCACTCAGAGCCCGTATGTGGGAGCAGATTTACTGTCCAGACAGAAAATACAGACAGGTGAGTGGAAACTCCACCCCTAGGTCATGGAACAAATCTGTGTGAGATTTTACAGGTTAGAAGAGGATCTCTTCGCCTCTATGAACAGTGCAATGTCTCCTCTACTTCAACCTGAGTCACCCAGCCCCTCTGGGTCCGGACATGATGGCACATACATGGCCCTGAATGCGTCTGTTTGCGTTTTTCCCAGGTTTCTCTGCTCCCGGGAGTCTTGGCCAGAGTTCGCCAGCAAGGGTCTTGCTAATGATAGCGCCGTGCTGGCCGAACAGGGTATGGTTTTCAGAGATAATATCTCTCCTCGACGGCTCGCCTTGGGTGATTCCGGACAGGAGGGACCTTCTGTCTCAGGCGCAGGGGACGATATTTCATCCCCGGCCAGAATTGTGGAAACTTCATGTTTGGCCCCTGAAGGGTACCAACTGAGGGACACAGGTCTGTCACCTGAGGTTATCGAGACCAGAATCTACACCAATAAATGTGGTGTCTTCGAAAAGTGGTGCAGTTCACATGGTGCAGATCCAGTTAACTGCCAAATTGTTTCACTATCTGCAGGAAAAACTGTCAGCAGGCATATGCCCCGCTACTCTCAGAGTTTATGTGGCCGCCATTTCGGCATGCCATGCCTTGATGGACGGGGTGCCTTTGGGGAGGCATCCTCTACTTGCTCGCTTCATTCGTGGAGCCATGCGACTGAGGCCTCCTGTTAGGACCAGAACTCCTTCATGGGACTTAGCAATAGTCCTGGAGGGTCTGGTTGAGACCCCCTTTGAACATCTAGAGTCAGCGTCTGACAGACTTCAGGGCAATTATTTGTCTGCTATGGGGGCCGCAACAGGGGGTGGCCGTTACCAAGCAGACTATGTCACATTGGGTGAGGGATGCTATTGCCCTGGCCTATGAGGCGCGCGGTCAAGCTTCGCCAGTAGGTGTCAGGGCTCACTCCACCAGAGGGCTTGCCTCCCCTAAAGCCTTGGCTAGAGGGGTCCCTCTGCAGCAGGTTTGTGATGTGGCAGGCTGGTCCTCTCCGCACACATTCATCAGATTTTATGGCAGGCTCATGCCTGAACAAGTTCGTGATGCGGCAGGCTGGTCCTCTCCGCACACATTCGTCAAATTTTATGGTTTGGATGTTCACGCTACTCCGGGCTCTTACGTCCTTGAGTCGACATCTCAAGCTCATGCCTGAACAAGTTTGTGACGCGGCAGGTTGGTCCTCTCCGCGCATATTCATCAGTTTTTATGGCAGGCTCATGCCTGAACAAGTTCGTGATGCGGCAGGCTGGTCCTCTCCGCACACATTCGTCAAATTTTATGGTTTAGATGTTTATGCTACTCCGGGCTCTTACGTCCTTGAGTCGACATCTCATGCTCATGTCTGAAACCTCTCGCGTTCTTGTGAGCACACTTCACAACCATAGGGGTCCGGACAGCCCCAGTGCGGCGGTGTGGGTATTGCGTTCCCAAAAGCGCTTAGCAAAGCGCAGCATCATAGTGAAGCTTTTTGTAAAGGGAACGTCTCAGGTTACATGTGTAACCCTTGTTCCCTGAAAAAAGCGGAACAAGATGCTGTGCTTCTTTGCCGCACTGGGACGTCCCAGGACTGCTCTTCAGAAAAAGACATCTGACAACATGATGGTGATGCATCTATTTATAGCCTGGCCACAGGTGCATCCAATGATCTCACCAGCTATAAATTCCGGTCAATGTTCATTGACGTGTTACACACATATTCACAGCTGGTCACAATGCAGAATTGTTCCCAAAAGCGCTTAGCAAAGCGCAGCATCTCGTTCTGCTTTTTTCAGGGAACAAGGTTTACACATGTAACCCAAGATGTTTTTATTTAAGAAAACCCTCCTCTTAATGTAAGGGAGATAAAAAGGTATAATGAGTGGATACTAGTGTTGTGAGGAAAACAAACTAACAATCACAATAAAAATGAGGCAACCCAGGTGATTTAGCTGAATTTCAATTAGCGCTATATGTTTATAAAAAGTACCATGTGTACAGTAATGGTTTTGACTAGCACATAGATCAGACTGTAATGGGGAACTCAGCGACATGAGGTCCAATTTTTTGTCTGCTAAAACAAAAAAATATATAAATTGGTTAACGAGTAGTTACCGTAAAATATACATAATTTTATTTTTAATATATTAAAAAGACTACATGTAGTTTTAAGCAAAAATGTTGTATGATTTTTCCTTATAAATAACGGATAAAATGTATATTATGTTTAACAAGAGAGTACATGAACTTTTTATGGTAAATGATTGTTAAAATTATGGTAAAACTCCAGCTAGGTCTACAAAGTAACCAAATTGGCCCGGATGCTAGGGAAGGTAGAGTCACATGGGGTAAACTCCATGTGGTGGCTATAATGTGGTTCGTGCTCAGTGGGGTGCTTGGTGAGTTGTGCATAGATGTTGTGGAGAATACTGTGAAACCTCCACACATGCTATATCTCCATGGTAATGCGCTCAAAAAGCCACTTGATAAAATGTGCGGATTGTCATTCTCAGACTTGGAGGCAACTGAGATTCATCCTCCGCCACCCGGATAGAGGCGAGTCATTACACCACCATGAGGACTTAGAGCACATTGGGAATTGGGCATTCAAAATTGGGGAGAAAAAATAAAATAAAAAATAAACTATAAAAAAAAACTGTAAACGGACGTTCCCAGAATTCCCTGTGTGACCCATTACTTTTCATTATAATTTATGGTTTAGCATGAATAGTTATGTTTGTTCTTTTTTTTAAATCAGTTATGTACTTTGCGGTGTTCTGTGTTATATTTGAAGTAGTTTAGTTCTTGTTTATTACATATTTTTAATTTCACATGTGCTACCCTGATGGGGTTAAGTGTTTGTGTAAGTGACACTGAGCAGTGTCTCTACATGTTATTGGTATTGCTTCAGGAAGGGCCACTATTGATGAACTTCATGTGATCATGTGCCCTTCTGTAATTACTAAGGTGATTAACAATACATTATAAAGTGAAAAGCAGATTTTTACAGTTTCAGAAGATTAATATAAGTTTATCATTTAATAATATAAACGATGGTACTGCACTGTAAAATATAAATGTTTACTGTATTTTTTACATAATTATTCTGGCAACCACAGCTGCCAGTATTTTTTATTTTTTTTTGTAAAAACAAAATAATTTTTTTTGTAGTGTAGAGTGAGACCAAAACAGCATTATGTCACTTTCTTTTTTGAATGTATTTGACATTTGGTCTGAATTTGGGTGGAAAAAATTCATATCTAACACATTTTCCTGTGTGATCATGTTGCATAGATTTGTGAATTATAAAAAGTGGCTTGGATAAACAGATTTAAGCTATGTTTAATTAATGCTTGGATGATGTCAAGTTAGGGCTGTGTAGAATGATGATTTATTGTCTTGTATAAAATTTAAATTATTTAAATGTAAATAAAATAATACAGGACGAACAGTTCACCAGATATAAAGTTATTCTATACATTTGCATGATGTCTAGTGATGAGGTGCCAGCTTGTGTGCCCTATAAATTGGTAACATCAGTACTCCTTATAGGTTTGACAGCACTCAAAGCAAGCAGTGACCACGATGGATTGGATATTTCAAGATTTACCATGTCACATTGGAAATGAAGAAGAGAGAAACAACAAATTCCAGGCTACAGTGGTAGTTCACCCAAAAATGAAAACTCTTAGAACAAAATTAAATGTAAATAATGTACATAATTAAAATGAAAACTCTTAGAACAAAATTAATGTAAATAATATACAGAATTAAATTTTTTAGGTGAACTATACTTGGGTGGTTAAGTGCGGGATATATTGAATACTTCAAAATGTATGTTACAGCCCAATCTCCAATATACAACAATGATTAATTGCTTTGAAGAACATTTTGTGGGAAGGCACAAATTTTGAGAGGGCTACATTTAATCAGGGGGGGGAAGAGTACAGAAAAATCATACTCAAGTAGAAGTACTGTTACTTCCCCAAAAATGTAGTGTGAGTAAATTAAAATTAGCTTTCCTAAAAACTACTCAAGTAAGAGTAAAAGAGTAGCTCATTTAAAAGTACTCTTGAGTAGTGAGTATTGAGTACCGAGTAGCAAAACCTATTTCCATTATAATGAAAGCTGTATGCCAACTTTTAAAATACAAAACTTATCGATGATAAACACTACATTAATCTAATTCCAAAAAAATAAAAGGGAGACATGATAACAGAAATGAAAAGATTTAAAAAGTTATTATCAATACACTGATCAACATTTTAAATCTTGATGTATGAAAGATAAAAATTAGTTTATATTGAGGGTCTAAATTTCCCTTAATGTCGACAGAGTGTTATTGTTGTGCATAAAACATGTTCAAAACAATGAAAGGAATGCAAAAAAATGCTAAATAAGCAGGATCACTTGGCACGTCATGTCCTGCACAATAGAGGAGGTAGAGCAGCCTACATCACACGTAAAAAGGAATAATTCACCCCAAAGTTTTAATTCTCTCATCATTTACTCATCCTCATGCCATCCTGGATGTGAATGATTTTGTTTCTTCTGCAGAACACAAATTAAGGTTTTTAGAAGAATATCTCAGCTCTTTTGGTCCATACAATGAAAGTGAATCGATGCTAAAATATTGAAGCTCCACAAATCACATAAATCAGCATAAAAGTAGTCTAATCCATGTGCCTCCAGTGGTTTAAAACGTCTTCAGAAGCAATATGGTGGATGTGGTGAGAAACAGATCAATATTGAATTCCTATTTTACTTCTTTAATTCTCAGTCAATCTCCACTTTAACTTTCTTCTTGTCTTTTCTATCTTTATAAAGGCTAAGCATAATTATAAATTATTTTATCACCTCTAATTCCTGGTAATTTATTATACCAATTAACACACATTCTACATCAGGTGTCAGTATTATTATAAAATGAACAATATTTAAAAATATATTATTATTAAAAATGTCACTGTTTTATTCAATTACATTAATACTTCTAAAGCTACTCAAGTTACTCGGCCAAAAGTAGTGAGTGGTTTTCTCATTTCCTTTTTAATGTTGTTTGATTAATAGCCTTCTTATGACATAGCCTACTAGACAGTGCTCAATTCGGATACATGCACGCTTCAAGTCCAACATTTTGATGCAAATACTTTTTGTCCCACTGTTTAAACTCAATTTAGACAGTAACGACTGCGTTTACATTAATGCCTCACCAAGACAGACATTGGCGGAATTATAAAGTGTTTGATCATTTAGGCGCATGCCAGCATTAGCGCTCAGACATTAGCCGCCTGTCAATCATACAGTACGCAGCTACAGATGTCAGGAAATAAAAGGTAGATCATTTATATTTAATCTAGATCAACCAACCAGTGGTGCTCTTGCTATCACGATTGATGTAATGAACACCCCTGTTCTAGGTGTAGAACATAGGCTAAATATAGAAAACTACTCAAAAGTTTGATTGAGGACATCTCTCTTTTTTCTGTTAAAGATCTAGATCAATAATCTCAGTGATAGTTAAATTACAGGCTACGTTATAGACACATAGAATCTAGTAAGCAGAAATATGATATTTACCTCTATATGTTTCTTCAAGTTAGAGGCAAGATTAATGCTGATATCTGGCTTAAGCATGTTAAACTCACATGACACAATCAAGCAATTGGCCTTTTTCACTGCGAAAGCCCTTTTAGGTGCAGCCAGTTATGTTCAGGTGTTAAACTGTGCTTTAGGCATTCTCTACAGTTGGTGCCAGATCTATGTAACCCGACACACACACACACAAGTAGAGACAGTCACAATGACGGATGAAAACTGCTTTATTAAATTAAAGCAGTCCGGGCAAAAGTACAAACAAGGGGCAAATCCGGGAGAGTAGTCGAGGGTAACGAGGGTCAATGTCGGGGTAAACAGGATGAAACAAACACGTAGCAAGAGGGGACGAGAGGGATGGGGAGTTGGCAAGCTAAGAGGTAACAAGTAGGGAGGTCAAAACTAGACGAGACTAGCAGGGGCAAAACTAGACGAGACTAGCGGGGGCATAAACACGGGAATCTAAATACATACAATAACCAACCCGAGTGAAACGAAAGGGTTGTGATATATATAGGGGAAGGTGCAGGTGTGAACAATGAAGGTGACGAGAGGAGTGCAGGTGAATCTAATGTGTGGGGATAGGATGCGCGTGAGTGTAGGTGGTCATAATGTAGGGGTGATTGAGAAAGTGCCGGTGGTCATAATGTTCTGGCCACCGGAGCGTGCATGCGAACATGAGTCAGAGGGGGGAGAGAGTTACGAGCGAGAGCTCGTAATTGCATAAAGAGCGTGAGTGCTAGAGGAAGGAAAAAAGAGCGTACGAGCTCAAGGGGGCGGAGCGAGGGAGCGGGAAGTGAGCACGCTCGCGGAGTGGCAAGCGTGAGCGCTCGAGGAAGCGGGGATGGGGCAGAGGAGAGGGGTTCGTGACAGTACTCCCCCCTCTGAATAGGACGGCTCCTGACGGCCGCGCTCGGCTGCGAGGAGCGCGAGGGAACAGAACGAGCGTGTGAGCTCGTGGGGACAGAACGAGCGTGAGAGCACGTGGGGACAGAACGAGCGTGAGAGCTCGTGGGGACAGAACGAGCGTGAGAGCTTGTGGGGACAGAACGAGCGTGAGAGCTCGTGGGGACAGAACGAGCGTGAGAGCTCGAGGGACAGAACGAGCGTGAGAGCTCGAGGGACAGAACGAGTGTGAGAGCTCGAGGGGACAGAACGAGCGTGAGCTCGCGGGGAGCAGAACGAGCGTGTGAGCTCGCGGGGGCAGAAGGCACAAAAGGGAGATGAAACAGTCCATGGGGGTCAATGGGCAGTTCAAGGCAAGGTCAAGGGGAACATAGTGGACAGGCGGGTTGTCGGGAGGTCTAGGGGGCAGCCATAGGGCAGAGACTGGGTCAGGAGGTCTGGAAGGCGACTGGAGGACAGGGACTGGGTCCGGGGGTCTGGAAGGTGACCACCGGACAGGAATAGGGTCCGGAGGCCAGGGAAGAGGCCACAGGACAGGTAGAGGAAAGGTAACAAGGGGAGCAGGCAAGACCCAGTGAGGAAAGGTTTCAGGGGGCGGAGCCGTGAAAGGCGGAGTCGTGGAGGACTTGGGAGACTGAGCCTTGGAAGGCGGAGCCGTGAGAGACTCGGCAGGCGGGGAATTGAGAGACAGAAGAGGCGGCGCCGAGGGAGGCTCGGGGGGCTCCGGAGGCAGAGCCGAGGAAGGCTCAGGAGACGGAGCCGAGGGAGGTGGAGTCGCAGGAGGCCCCAGGGGCGAGGCCCTGGTGGGCTCTGGAGGTGGAGCCGAAGGAGGCTTTAGGGGCGAAGGCCTGGAAGGCTCAGGAAGTGGAGCCCATGGAGGTGGCGCCGTAGGAGGCTCCAGAGGTGAAGCCCTGGAAGGCTCTGGAGGCAGAGCCGAGGGAGGTGACGCCGTGGGAGGTGGCGCTGTAGAAGGCTCCAGGAGTGAAGCCCTGGTAGGCTCTGGAGGTGACGCCGTGGGTGGTGGCGCCGTAGAAGGCTCCAGGAGTGAAGCCCTGGTAGGCTCTGGAGGTGGAGCCAAGGGAGGCTTTAGAGGCGGAGCCGCAGGAGGCTCCAGAGGCGAATCTCTAGAAGGCTCTGGAGTCTTAGGGAGCAGAGCCGTAGGAGGCTCGGGTGGTGGAGCCGTGGAAGGCTCGAGAGGCGGAGCCGTAGGAGGCTCGAGAGGCGAATCTCTAGAAGGCTCTGGAGTCTTAGGGAGCAGAGCTGTAGGAGGCTCGGGTGGTGGAGCCGTGGAAGGCTCAAGAGGCGGAGCCCTAGGAAGCTCTGGAGTCTTTGGGAGCAGAGCTGTAGGAGGCTCGGGAGGTGGAGCCGTAGGAGGCTCTGGAGGGGAGCCGTAGGAGGCTCGGGAGGCAGAGCCATAGGAGCCTCTAGTGGCCGAGCCCTGGGAGGCTCGGGAGGTGGAGCCGTAGGAGGCTCTGGAAGGGGAGCCGTAGGAGGCTCGGGAGGCAGAGCCATAGGAGCCTCTAGTGGCCGAGTCCTGGGAGGCTCGAGAGGCTTGAGGGGGGGAGCCTTGAAAGACTCGAGAGACGAAGCCCTGAGAGGCTTGAGAGGAGGAGGAGCCCTGAAAGACTCGAGAGGGGGAGCCCTGAGAGGCTTGAGAGGGGGAGGAGCCCTGAGAGGCGGAGGAGCCCTGAGAGACTCGAGAGGCGAAGCCGTGAGAGGCTTGAGGGGTGGAGCCATGAAAGACTCGAGAGGGGACGCCCTGAGAGGCGGAGGAGCCCTGAGAGACTCGAGAGGTGAAGCCGTGAGAGGCTTGAGGGGTGGTGGAGCCCTGAGAGACTCGAGAGGCGAAGCCGTGAGAGGCTTGAGGGGTGGAGCCATGAAAGACTCGAGAGGCGAAGCCGTAAGAGGCTTGAGGGGTGGAGCCATGAAAGACTCGAGAGGCGAAGCCGTGAGAGGCTTGAGGGGTGGAGCCATGAAAGACTCGAGAGGCGAAGCCGTGAGAGGCTTGAGGGGTGGAGCCATGAAAGACTCGAGGGATGGAGCCCTGAAAGACTCGAGAGGCGAAGCCGTGAGAGGCTTGAGGGGTGGAGCCATGAAAGACTCGAGGGATGGAGCCCTGAAAGACTCGAAAGGCGAAGCCGTGAGAGGCTTGAGGGGTGGAGCCATGAAAGACTCGAGGGATGGAGCCCTGAAAGACTCGAGAGGCGAAGCCGTGAGAGGCTTGAGGGGTGGAGCCATGAAAGACTCGAGGGATGGAGCCTTGAGAGACTCGAGAGGCGAAGCCGTGAGAGGCTTGAAGGGTGGAGCCCTGAGGGACTTGAGGGGTAGAGCTCTGGGAGGCTCGTGAGGAGGAGCCCTAGGAGGCTCGTGAGGGGCCCTTGGAGACTCGTGAGGCGGAGCCCAGGAGGGCTCAGAGGGGCGAGCAGAACCCGGCAGAGCCGTGGGATACTCTGAGGGCGGAGCAGAACCCGGCAGAGCCGTGGGAGACTCTGAGGGCGGAGCAGAGGTCTGCAGAGCCGTGGAAGACTCTGAGGGCGGAGCAGAGGTCTTGAGCACAAGACGAGACTGGGGAGAAGGGGCCCTCTTCCTTCTCTTACGTCTTCGGGCAACAGGGGACGTGGCCATGGGGACGGTCGAGGCTACAGGCGCTGGCTCAGGGGGGGTCGAGGCTACAGGCGCTGGCTCGCTGACCGTGGCAGGCAGGGGCGCTGGCTCGTTGGCCGTGGCGGGCATGGGCGCCGGCTCGTTGGCCGTGGCGGGCATGGGCGCCGGCTCGTTGGCCGTGGCGGGCATGGGCGCCGGCTCGTTGGCCGTGGCGGGCATGGGCGCCGGCTCGATGGCCGTGGCGGGCATGGGCGCCGGCTCGTTGGCCGTGGCAGGCATGGGCGCTGGCTCGTTGGCCGTGGCGGGCATGGGCGCTGGCTCGTTGGCCGTGGTAGGCTTAGGGACTGGGGCCGTGGTAGGCTTCGAGACGGGGGTCTTGGTGTGGAGCGCTGGTTCAGTGTCTGCCTCCCCCACAGTGAACGAGGAACCAGAGTACAGTAGGGCGAGGTCAATAAACTGAGCCAGGTTAAGGGGGCAGCGACCACCAGGCATTAATGATGAGGTTGGCTCATTCAGACCACATTGAAAAATGGTCTTCAGAGCCACCTCATTAAAATTCACCTGGTACGCCAGGACACAAAAATCCATAATATAAGCCTCCACGGTTTGGCTCCCTGACGCAAACCCACGAGTTGGGCCGCTGGGTCCATAATGCCGAGGGCGGGGTTATGGGTTACACCACCGCTGCCTCGCATAAAAACCCCTTGGTCAGCGTCTGAAGAGCCGTAAAACCTCTCCGGGGTGGAGAGCTTACGGCGCTCAAAAACGCATGGGAAGCATAAACGGGCTCAGGGGCAGACACAGGTGACGCAGGGTGACAAAAATCAAAAATCGCACGTACCTGCTGGCCCTGGCCTGTGAGCGCGCGATCATGCTTCCACACCGTCGCTCCTTGCGCTGAATGTGACGAGTTCCTCCGCTCTAGTGAGCCGCGCGAATCCTCAGCGCGACGCATTGTGACTGTCTTCGGTGAGGTTGGTTATTCTGTAACCCGACACACACACACACAAGTAGAGACAGTCACAATGACGGATGAAAACTGCTTTATTAAATTAAAGCAGTCCGGGCAAAAGTACAAACAAGGGGCAAATCCGGGAGAGTAGTCGAGGGAACGAGGGTCAATGTCGGGGTAAACAGGATGAAACAAACACGTAGCAAGAGGGGACGAGAGGGATGGGGAGTTGGCAAGCTAAGAGGTAACAAGTAGGGAGGTCAAAACTAGACGAGACTAGCAGGGGCAAAACTAGACGAGACTAGCGGGGGCATAAACACGGGAATCTAAATACATACAATAACCAACCCGAGTGAAACGAAAGGGTTGTGATATATATAGGGGAAGGTGCAGGTGTGAACAATGAAGGTGACGAGACGAGTGCAGGTGAATCTAATGTGTGGGGATAGGATGCGCGTGAGTGTAGGTGGTCATAATGTAGGGGTGATTGAGAAAGTGCCGGTGGTCATAATGTTCTGGCCACCGGAGCGTGCATGCGAACATGAGTCAGAGGGGGGAGAGAGTTACGAGCGAGAGCTCGTAATTGCATAGAGCGTGAGTGCTAGAGGAAGGAAAAAAGAGCGTACGAGCTCAAGGGGGCGGAGCGAGGGAGCGGGAAGTGAGCACGCTCGCGGAGTGGCAAGCGTTAGCGCTCGAGGAAGCGGGGATGGGGCAGAGGAGAGGGGTTCGTGACAATCTACAGGTGCCATTCATGTTTGTGTGATTTGATTTTACGGGAGTCAAAAGACTCTCCCTAGCCAATCACTTGTTAGATAAAAATAAAATCAGGACAGGGAAATAGTGAATACAGATAATGGGAAAACAGTGCAGTAAAAGTGCAGTTACAGCACTTAAAATGTACTCAAGTAAAAGTATAACATTTTTAAACTACTTAAAAAAGTAAAATTCTTGGGGAAAAGTAGTTACAGTAACATGAGTATTTGTAATTTGTTACTTTACTCCCCTGCATTTAATATGTGTGAACAAGAACATGAGACGTCAGCAGGTAGTTGTCCATAAACTTGCAGAACACTCATTTTTTAAATTTTTTTTATTATGCTGTAACACAGTTGAAGGATGGGCAAGGAGGAGGCGAGAACCGGCTTGTCAACATAAATTATATTTTAATGAGAAACTTAAACTCAAAAACACATAAACAACCACACATGACGGACATGTCCGTAATTCTCTCTCCCTCGAACCATCGTCACCGGTTGCCTTTATCCCTCGCGCGCCTCATCAGGCTGATTGGGGACCGGGCGCGCGATATTCCGACCGGCCCCGCCCCCCTCCGCTCCACACTCCTCCCGGCGTTATCTCAGGCCGGGTGCCACCGGCATGACGCATACCCCCCATCCCTGGGGCGGGGTGTATCTTACGTCCGCGTGGTCATCCCCGCCTTCCTCGCCCTGGGAGGAGACAGGAGGGAAGACAACAACAACAAAACAAAATAGGTGCGGGAAAAGGCCAACACGGTGCGACAGGGAGAGAGAGAGAGAGAGAGAAAAAGCTCACTCACCGGTTCTCTGATGTACCGTCGCGTGGTCCTCGAACACTCCTCCACACTCAGGCGGACGACAGCCGCTCCAACACCGGGCGAACCGAGTGAAACCGCCGACCCCAGCGGGTAGAACGCGCCTCCGCTTTCTGGCGGCAAATGGGGACACTCCTCCGCCCCTGGCAGCGGCTCTACCGCTCCGGGCGGTCGGAGAGTTTCTTCCCTCCTCCCTCGCGGACGGCGGTCTTCCCTCGACCCCTCCGCGTCTCTGGGGACGGCAGGGCACTCCTCCGCCCCCGGCAGCGGCTCCCTCGCTCCAGGCAGTCGGGGTATCCAGTCCCCACTTGCCCCGCGGACGACGGCCGTACCCCGCATCCGGGCGGTCGGGCTACTCCGTCACCCGGCAGATGGCAGCGGCGCTCTCCTGGGTGGACGGCAGTGTCGAGGACTCTGCGACGGGCATCCCTCCTCCTTCCCGGGTTTCAGCACCAATGTAACACAGTTGAAGGATGGGCAAGGAGGAGGCGAGAACCGGCTTGTCAACATAAATTATATTTTAATGAGAAACTTAAACTCAAAAACACATAAACAACCACACATGACGGACATGTCCGTAATTCTCTCTCCCTCGAACCATCGTCACCGGCCGCCTTTATCCCTCGCGCGCCTCATCAAGCTGATTGGGGACCGGGCGCGCGATATTCCGACCGGCCCCGCCCCCCTCCGCTCCACATATGCATTGTCATAGGAATCAGATACATTGCACATTCAGAAAAACTCAAACTGGTCCCAAAATTAACGTTAAACAAATCCATCAGTCAATCGAAGGAGAGTGAGACAGAAAACAAGAACAGCTGGCGGTTGTTCAGGGCACTTCATAGCAGACTGTGAAGGAGAGTGATGTTTAAGCTGTTTCAGGCGCAGTAAAAAAAAAGAAAAAAAAGATATAACAACAAACAAGCAGAGCATGCATTAAAACAGACAGCAAATGTAACAAACATGATGCTTTAAATGTGGGAGAGTGCCTTCTCACAGCTGGAGGGAACTGTCCAACTGAGGACACAGAGTGCATAAAATGGGGCACTATGGGGGCATCTTCTAGCAGCATCTTCATTTATTTGGAAGAAGTTAAAGAGCTTGAGGTGGAAAACTCATTTTAACCTTCAGTACATGGGAACACTATCCTAAAATATATACCAACACTGAAATCGCAGCTATCACCATAAAGCTGTATGACTATAGGAGGGTTTGGCCTTTGACAGAACCAAAGAAATAATTTTTTTAACTTAAAAAAAGAGTACCAATTCCATTGGAAAACAAAGTTAATAGCATAAGTTGTGATTTGGCTGTATGTCCCTGGCATGGGATGCTGGTATATTGATATCAGGCTTCTTAACTATCTTAACCAACAAGCCTCTCTAGTTCAACCAGCTTGATCATGATGGTCAGATGGTCTTTTCAGCAGGGATCAAACCAAGTACCTGCACAATATAAGCATAATTCAAAAACAAAAGGGGTTTGATATATCCTCCTTTGGACAAGAAGCAGCACTTAGCCAAATGCAGAATGATTAGAAATAGCATCCTTGTTATTTATTGCTAAAATAATTTCATAATGTTATCAGCCCAATGCACTCAGAAACAGTGCCGTCCACTTTACTTTAGCAAAAATGTGGGGTTGATTTGTTCTTCCAAAATGGAGCTAAGTGAACTTTTAGTCATTGACTATTAATCAAGATACAATGAAAAAAAAAAAGAAAATCCCAATCACCACAGCCAAAGGTGTAATCCATGCACTGAAGACTGTAGACATGGTCTGCCATAAAAAGTAATTAGTGGTAATGGTTCACATTTCTCATTTACAGTTTTTGTCTTTGAAACAGACATTGTCTTATAGACCAGTCACTTATATTTTAGCCAAAGTAATGGGAGGCAGGGAGTACTATAAAAACAATCAAGGCCATACAGAGTCAACTACCACAGGCGACAGTAACATTTTAGTTATGGTGGCTCAACAAGAGAGTATTTGAGCAAAAAGATTTAACTGAGTTGCTTAACTTAAAAAGGAATCACATAACTGTGAGGCCAAAGCTGAGATCAGGGTAGGGAGTATGGATCTGTAACTCAACCTGCAACTGTACTGTGCAAATCAGCAACACTAATACCCTGTTTTGTTCAGTCAGATACAGAGGATTTCTTGAGAAACAGAACTCACCTTCGAGCTTTTTGTGGCGGCACCAGAGATTTCAGTCTCTCAGAGTGAAACTGCCACTGCTCAGCGGAGTTCTTTGGTGTGGTACCAAAGTTCCAGGGAAAAACAGTTGTAGAAATTGTGTAGATTAGCACACGGTACAATGAAGACAAGTAAAGCCACCAAGGTGGCTCATAGACCAACTTAATTGAACTAAACACAAATTTAGGCAAAGGCTCTGCTGTGCTGATTGATGGACACTACAGCAATATTGCGAGTGTGACATAGTGTCACGAACCCCTTTCCTCTGCCCCATCTCAGCTTCCTCACACACGCACACTATCTCCCGTCTCGCACACAGGCACTCCGCGAGCGTGCTCGCTTCCCGCTCCCTCGCTCCGCCCCCCTGAGCGCGAACGCTCTTTTTCCTCCATCGGGCTTCCACGCCCGGTTTTGCTTTTACGAGCTCTCGCTCGTAAACGATCTCCCCCCTCTGGCGCACTCGGCTCTTCAGCCTGAACATTATGACCACTTGCACTCACGCGCTTCCTATCTTCACACATTGTTTACACCTGCACTCACGCGCTTCTTGTCCCCACACATTAGGTACACCTGCACTCGTCTCGTCACCTGTCATTGTCTACACCTGCACTCGCCCCTATAAATACACTATCCCTCCGTTTGAATCCCGTTGGTTATTGTATTTAGATTCCCGTGTTTTGACCCTCGCTAGTCGCGTCTAGTTTTGACTTCCCCACTCTTGATTACCCTCGTAGCTTGCCAACTCCCTATTCCTCTCGTTTCCCTGTCTTTCGCTCCCGCTTATCCCGTCTTGTCTTGTCCATAGTTGTTAACTGTTTTCCCCACTTCGACCCCCGCTATCGTTCACCTCCCTCACTAGATCTGCCCCCTTGTTCATCTCTTTGATTCCCCGGCTCTTGACCCTACGCTTCCCACGACTACTCTTCATTGGATTTGCCCCTTGTATGTTCTTTTTCCTGCCTGCAAATAAACGCAGTTTTTGACTTACATTGTGACTGTCTCAACTTGTGTGCGTTACAAAATAACCAACCTCACCGTTGACAGTCACAATGCCCCGCGCTAAGGAGTCGCGCAGCTCACTAGAGCGGAAGTGCACGTCACATTCGGCGCGCGGAGCTACAGTGTGGAGAGATGACCACGCGCTCACGGCCCAGGGGCAGCAGGTATGCGCTATTTCTGATTTTTTTTACCCGGTTTCACCTGTGTCTGCCCCTGAGCCCGTTTATGCATGTCTGAGCGCCGTGAACTCTCCACCCCCGGAGAGGTTTTATGGCTCTTCCGACGCAGACCAAGGGGTTTCTATGCAAGGCAGCGACATTATGGACCCAGCGGCCCAACTCGTGGGTTTGCGTCAGGGGAGCCAAACCGTGGAGGCTTATATTATGGATTTTTGTGTCCTGGCGTACCAGGTGAAATTTAATGAGGTGGCTCTGAAGACCATTTTTCAATGTGGTCTGAATGAGCCAACCTCATCATTAATGCCTGGTGGTCGCTGTCCCCTTAACCTGGCTCAGTTTATTGACCTCGCCCTACTGTACTCTGGTTCCTCGTTCACTGTGGGGGAGGCAGACACTGAACCAGCGCTCCACACCAAGACCCCCGTCTCGAAGCCTGACACGGCCCCCGTCTCGAAGCCTGACACGGCCCCAGTCCCTAAGCCTGACACGGCCCCAGCCTCGAAGCCTGGCACAGCCAGCGAGTCAACGCCCATGCCCGCCACGGCCAACGAGCCAGCGCCCATGCCCGCCACGGCCAACGAGCCAGCGCCCATGCCCGCCACGGCCAACGAGCCAGCGCCCATGCCCGCCACGGCCAACGAGCCAGCGCCCATGCCCGCCACGGCCAACGAGCCAGCGCCCATGTCTGCCACGGTCAGCGAGCCAGGGCCTGTAGCCTCGACCGTCCTCATGGCCACGTCCCCTGTTGGCCGAAGACGTAAGAGAAGGAAGAGGGCCCCTTCTCCCCAGTCTCGTCTGGTGCTCAAGACCTCTGCTCCGCCCTCAGAGTCTCCCACGGCTCTGCAGACCTCTGCTCCGCCCTCAGAGTCTCCCACGGCTCTGCAGACCTCTGCTCCGCCCTCAGAGTCTCCCACGGCTCTGCAGACCTCTGCTCCGCCCTCAGAGTCTCCCATGGCTCTGCAGACCTCTGCTCCGCCCTCAGAGTCTCCCACGGCTCTGCAGACCTCTGCTCCGCCCTCAGAGTCTCCCACGGCTCTGCCGGGTTCTGCTCGCCCCTCTGAGCCCTCCCGGGCTCCGCCTCACGAGTCTCCAAGGGCCCCACACGAGCCTCCTAGGGCTCCTCCTCACGAGCCTCCCAGAGCTCTATCCCTCAAGTCCCTCAGGGCTCCACCCTTCAAGCCTCTCACGGCTTCGCCTCTCAAGTCTCTCAAGGCTCCATCCCTCGAGTCTTTCATGGCTCCACCCCTCAAGCCTCTCACGGCTTCGCCTCTCGAGTCTCTCAGGGCTCCATCCCTCGAGTCTTTCATGGCTCCACCCCTCAAGCCTCTCACGGCTTCGCCTCTCGAGTCTTTCAGGGCTCCATCCCTAGAGTCTTTCATGGCTCCACCCCTCAAGCCTCTCACGGCTCTGCCTCTCGAGTCTCTCAGGGCTCCTCCGCCTCTCAGGGCGTCCCCTCTCGAGTCTCTCAGGGCTCCTCTGCCTCTCAGGGCTCCGCCCCTCGAGTCTCTCAGGGCTCCTCCCCCTCTCAAGCCTCTCAGGGCTCTCCCTCTCGAGTCTTTCAGGGCTCCTCCTCCTCTCAAGCCTCTCAGGGCTTCGTCTCTCGAGTCTTTCAAGGCTCCCCCCCTCAAGCCTCTCGAGCCTCCCAGGGCTCCCCCTCCAGAGCCTCCTACGGCTCCACCTCCCGAGCCTCCCAGGGCTCGGCCACTAGAGGCTCCTATGGCTCTGCCTCCCGAGCCTCCTACGGCTCCCCCTCCAGAGCCTCCTACGGCTCCACCTCCCGAGCCTCCCAGGGCTCGGCCACTAGAGGCTCTGCCTCCCGAGCCTCCTACGGCTCCCCCTCCAGAGCCTCCTACGGCTCCACCTCCCGAGCCTCTCATGGCTGTGCTCCCTAAGACTCCAGAGCCTTCTAGAGATTCGCCTCTCGAGCCTCCTACGGCTCCGCCTCTCGAGCCTCCTACGGCTCCACCTCCCGAGCCTCTCATGGCTCTGCTCCCAAAGACTCCAGAGCTTCCTAAGGCTCCGCCTCTTGAGCCTTCCACGGCTCCACCACCCGAGCCTCCTACAGCTCTGCTCCCTAAGACTCCAGAGCCTTCTAGAGATTCGCCTCTGGAGCCTCCTGCGGCTCCGCCTCTAAAGCCTCCCTTGGCTCCACCTCCAGAGCCTACCAGGGCTTCACTCCTGGAGCCTTCTACGGCGCCACCACCCATGGCGTCACCTCCCTCGGCTCTGCCTCCAGAGCCTTCCAGGCCCTCGCCCCTAAAGCCTCCTTCGGCTCCACCTCCAGAGCCTTCCAGGCCTTCGGCCCTAAAGCCTCCTTCGGCTCCACCTCCAGAGCCCACCAGGGCCTCGCCCCTGGGGCCTCCTGCGACTCCACCTCCCTCGGCTCCGTCTCCTGAGCCTTCCTCGGCCCCGTCTCCTGAGCCTCCCTCGGCGCCGCCTCTTCGGTCTCTCAATTCCCCGCCTGCCGAGTCTCTCACGGCTCCGCCTTCCAAGGCTCAGTCTCCCAAGTCCTCCACGACTCCGCCTTTCACGGCTCCGCCCCCTGAAACCTTTCCTCACTGGGTCTTGCCTGCTCCCCTTGTTACCGTTCCTCTACCTGTCCTGTGGCCTCTTCCCTGGCCTCCGGACCCTATTCCTGTCCGGTGGTCACCTTCCAGACCCCCGGACCCAGTCCCTGTCCTCCAGTCTCCTTCCAGACCTCCTGACCCAGTCTCTGCCCTAAGGCTGCCCCCCAGATCTCCCGACCACCCGCCTGTCCACTATGTTCCCCTTGACCTTGCATTGAACTGCCCATTTGACCCCCATGGACTGTTTCATTTTTCCTTTATGCCTTCTGTCCCCATATGGTTTGTGTGTTTTGTGTGTTTCTGTTCCCCGCGAGCTCACACGCTCGTTCTGTTCCCCGCGAGCTCACACGCTCGTTCTGTTCCCCGCGAGCTCACACGCTCGTTCTGTTCCCCCGAGCTCACACGCTCGTTCTGTTCTATCGCGCTCCACGCAACCCAGCGTGGCCGTCAGGAGCCGTCCTTTTCAGAGGGGGGAGTACTGTCACGAACCCCTTTCCTCTGCCCCATCTCAGCTTCCTCACACACGCACACTATCTCCCGTCTCGCACACAGGCACTCCGCGAGCGTGCTCGCTTCCCGCTCCCTCGCTCCGCCCCCCTGAGCGCGAACGCTCTTTTTCCTCCATCGGGCTTCCACGCCCGGTTTTGCTTTTACGAGCTCTCGCTCGTAAACGATCTCCCCCCTCTGGCGCACTCGGCTCTTCAGCCTGAACATTATGACCACTTGCACTCACGCGCTTCCTATCTTCACACATTGTTTACACCTGCACTCACGCGCTTCTTGTCCCCACACATTAGGTACACCTGCACTCGTCTCGTCACCTGTCATTGTCTACACCTGCACTCGCCCCTATAAATACACTATCCCTCCGTTTGAATCCCGTTGGTTATTGTATTTAGATTCCCGTGTTTTGACCCTCGCTAGTCGCGTCTAGTTTTGACTTCCCCACTCTTGATTACCCTCGTAGCTTGCCAACTCCCTATTCCTCTCGTTTCCCTGTCTTTCGCTCCCGCTTATCCCGTCTTGTCTTGTCCATAGTTGTTAACTGTTTTCCCCACTTCGACCCCCGCTATCGTTCACCTCCCTCACTAGATCTGCCCCCTTGTTCATCTCTTTGATTCCCCGGCTCTTGACCCTACGCTTCCCACGACTACTCTTCATTGGATTTGCCCCTTGTATGTACTTTTGCCTGCCTGCAAATAAACGCAGTTTTTGACTTACATTGTGACTGTCTCAACTTGTGTGCGTTACACATAGTTATTTATTTACTTGTTCTTTGAACTGTTGAATAAAAGAAAAGGACCAGCCCCCCCAAAAAACTGGTGTGGAAATAATTTCTTATTCCACTGATTGAGGATCTGCTGTTGCTAGTTTGAAAGATGTAATTGGGCCTCCATTAATCAAAAACCACACTTTAGGACTATAAACAACAGTTTAGGCTGTTTCTAACAAGTTATTGAAGAAACAAGGACATGTGTGTGTATGAGAGAGAGATAGAGACAGAGAGGGAAACACTGAGTAAGTGATTACCTGCAGCAGTGTGTTTAACTCTATTCCTCAGCTGTAGTGTGATATTAATCCACTCCAATCATGGAGTGACTCATGATAATGGAATTATCCTACGACTTTTGAGAAAAGTGTTGTGTTGTCGAAGAGAAAACATGGAGGATGACAGTTTCATTCTTGTATATTTCTTGAGGAACTCTTATTTTTACTCTGACATAAAAAGCATGGAAACTTTCTCAGATTCCCAAGGAACACACAAACTGATCAAATGTGTGACAAATAAATACAGTATATGTAAAATCTCAAATCATTGGAAAATATAAATAAAATAAAAATCCATTGACAATAGTAATGCAACTAAGCTAAGCAGTTAAACTGCTCATAACTTGCTGTCCCTTTGTTAGAAACATTTGAGAGATAGAAACAACCAACCGCAGCTTGTCCTGGGATTATGTGTCCTCAGAGACATGCATGCACAAGGCTGCACATCCCACAGTGCAACAGTCACACCACTAATTAGCCAAATTAGTCAGAGGAAGTCAAATTCTGTGTTGACACACACACAATTCCAAGATAACAGCACACATGAAGTGAGAGAGTGAAAGTAGGAGCAATGGGTTTCTGCACACAAATGAGCAAATTACATAACACACACACACACGCAACAGACTTTGCTGTCTGTCCCTCACCAGCTGAAAGTTGATTAAAAATTATAATATATATATACACTTGTCCTATAAATAATTCATAGGTGCATAATTACTGCAGGTTTGGAAAGGGAGAAATTATTTAATTTTGCCACAGGGTGTGAGTCTCACAATTAGAGCTGGATAAATGAAGATGATCTGATTACAGTGACAGCACTGACCCTCACGCAATATGACAGGAGCGAGAGAGAGAGAGAGAGAGAGCAAGAGAGAGAGAGAGAGAGGGAGGGGGGACTAGCCAAGAAAACTAACTAACTAGATAATAATAAAGCTTAACTTTGAAGAATCATGGTAGTACGAAACATGCACCTTGCTCACTGATATAATCTCTGGGATATTTAATATATGGTAATTAGGAAACACCTCATCTGCATAGGAATGCTTTTAAAGTAGCCATCTTTGTGAAAATTAAGAATTCCAGTTGGAAAATGTGGAAATGTGATTGGAAATTAGTTTAAAACACACAATATTTATTATTTGACTTTTCATGGGCTGAAAGTTTATTTTAAGAATTGTAAATCAGGTTATGAATTAACACAGGGGAGACTGATTACTTTAAAAATCCTTAAATATGTGCAAAATAACAATACATTATTTTCCTCAATTTTACTGCAAACTGACTGTTTAATAGTTCTTTAAAGTCAGGCCTTCTCTTGAACCGCACACCATTGATTGTTCAATCATTTTTAGAGACAATGCTTGCTGCTAGTCAGATTAGACTTCATTAGTTACATTTTTGCCACCGACAAACGGTAGCTGTTCTCCTTAGAGAAGAAAGACTCTTTCACAGCTTATGGAAAAGTTCATTAAGGAAGGTGAATGCTGTTTCTCAAAAAATGTGCACTCTTTTTCAAAGCTGTGGTTTTTAGTTCATAGTTCATATTTCACGGTTGCTTTTTAGCATACTGGAAAAATAAATCTGTACAGAAAAGGCTTCTAATCAAGGTCTAAATTCAGAGTAATCACTGGAATAAGAAACTATTATGCAAATAATAGAATTCAGGTCAACTTCAGTGAAAAAATTAAAGTCAGCAGCAGAATGTTTTTGGGCATGTCAAGTGTACTATATTACAGGCTTCTGAAATGGCAAGTATATAAAACACCACTGCCACAATTGAAAAAAAAAAAAAAAAGTATTTTTAGGATTTTATATCTTTTGAAAGTATTGAGAAGTGACAGGTTGAATGAGGTTTACATTTTTTTTTATTTTTAGTTCAAAGCTGGGAGGTGGAGGAGAGAAAAGGCAAGTGTTTGAAAAGAGCTAGGCTAATTGAAAAGGTGCTAAGTAATCTTCAATACTTGAAGGTTATTATTGTTATCAGTATGAAGTACAAAACTTCCAATGATGTGACATTTAATGAAATGTATGTGTTACAGGAAGTCAAGGAGACACAGCTCTTCAGAGTGTTGTATGTATGTGTTTTGATTGTATTTTAGGCTGTTTTAACACTTTTGATTGCTTGGTCCCAACCTGAGTTAGATTACAACCATTTCTACCGCAGATCTCTTGTCACATCACACTTTTGTGTCTGAACCGTGGTACATTTGCATTGTCAAAATGAGACCACCATGAGTACTAGTGGCTGCTGTTTAGCACTATAGCTAGGTTAAGACTCGAGTAGAAAACAGCAGTATCACTGTTACTGAAATATTTGTTTCTTTTGAATTACCATCAAAACTTCACACTAAAGATTATTTGTGTGTTTATATGTCTGATATGTAGTAGAAATTTGTAATATAGGCTCTAGTGACTGGGAGCATGCAAGAACCCAGCACCCACAAGGTAGCCATGCCTCTGGTAAAATCAGGGCCCATTAGGTCTGAGGTTCCATTAACTGCTGCCGGATTTCCTGGATCGCCTTGTCCCATTCCTACATGGCACTCAAGTCTGCGTCACCCGGTTGTCGACCCGGGTTTACAGTCTGCAGGCAGTTTTGGAGATTTTCCCGGTTCTCTCTTGCCTGTGTGCGGCGGGTGACGGCATTCACAGAGCACAATATTGGTTTTGGGAGCCACTCCTCCTTAAATTCCCATTGTGGGCCTGACACTGCACCTAGCTTAGCCAAGCGATCAGCCTCATAGTTGCCCTCTTTATTGGGTCCAAGGATTTGTGAATGGCCTTTGACCTTCCTCCAATACACAGCCATCCCTCGGTCGATCACAAGTTGGTCACACACCAAGAAAAGTTCAGAATGTTCGATCTCTATACCTCTGGAATTATTCATACCATTTTCTTTCCATGTGGGGAAATGTGAGACGAAGCTGTGGCGGGCGTAAATGAAGTCAGGGCAGACTACCAACTGCACAATAGCCAACCTAGCAGCTTGTTGCAACACAATGAGTGCTGCGGCAATCTCAGCATACTGGCTAGTCTTGGCCCCAAGCTTGTAACGGTCTAGTGTATCAATTATGTAATTGACCCAGAGCAGTCCCACTCCAGCTCGGGTCTGGCTCTCATGATGGAATGAGCAGCCATCCACATAGACCTTCGGGAGGTCTTGACAGACAGTTTCATCATAGTAATGATGATTGGAGGGAAGAGAAGGCATGGTAACAAGGAGGGCCGGGGACCCTGTCTGTCCTTCACAGTCACAATGTTGGCACTCGCCAGGCCCTGACTAAGAGCCATCTTGTGGTTTTGAGCGTACCTGACTTCTAAGTTGTAGCCTTGTAGTGCCATCATCCATGACGCGATGCGGCTGTTGGACACTCGTCCCTCTCTAAGCCACTGGCTGTTGAGAAAGGAGACAGGCTGGTGGCAAGTTTCAATGACTACCTTCTGGCCCCTGATGTAGCTTTGGAAATGTTCTACAGCACAGACTGTGGCTAAGAGGGCTCTCTCACAGTCAGAGAACTTCAGCTCTACACCACTCAGTGGTCGGCTTGCGTAGACAATGACTCTGTTCTATTTTTCATACCTCTGTGCCAGGGCGGCGCTAAGGCAGTGAGAGGAGAAACTCGCCTCTAAGTGGAACTCCTTATCCTTGTCTGGGTAAGTGAGGCACGGAGCTGAACAGAGCCGTACTTTTAGTTCTCTGAAAGCCTGCTCTTAAGGTTCTTCCCATTCAAATACCTTGTCCTTCTGGAGGAGCTTGGTAAGGGGTCTGGTAATCTCTGCATAGTCCTCGATGAACTGTCTAGAGTAGTTGCAGGTGCCCAAAAAGCTCCTGAGTCCTGACACGTCGGTTGGGGGTTTGATGTTTTGTATGGCTTGAACTCTCCCTGCTTGAGGTTCAACGCCACTGGAACCCACCAATAAGCCCACATACTCAACCTTGGTCCGGCACCACTGACCCTTGGAGAGGGCCAGCTCGGCTCCTGCGCTGGAAAACTGGCTGAGCATGTGTCGTATTTCGGTCAGGTGTGCTTCAAATGTCTGACTTCGCATGAGGATGTCATCTACATAGATCAGGTTGCCACAAGCAGCAGCGTCACTCATGGCTTTGTGCAAGAAGATATTAAACTCAGCTGGGGAGTTTGAATATCCAAATGGACATCGGTTCCACGTGAACTGTTGATTGCCGAAAGAGAAATCCAGCTTGTACTGATCCACTGGGTCGACTTTCATTGTTCAGAACCCATTGGACACGTCCACAGTCGAAAAGAAACAGGCACTTTTCACTTTCGCAAGCTCCTGATCTAGGTGGATCATGAGCCATTGCGAAAGAGGGACCTGTTTGTTCAGCTGTCGATAGTCAATGGTCAAGCGCCACTTACCATTCAGTCAGTGTCCAGTAGCGCATGGATGTCTATGCACCTCCCTACCAAGACTGAGGTGTATATGCGTCGGGCGTTACCCTTGTGGATAAGGTCTCCCAAGAATTGATGGAGCGGAGCATGGGCAGGACCGCCGCTGGGAGAAACTGTACCTCCCCTGTGTCCTTTCCCCAGCCTATGAAGTAGACTCTGGCGGTTGAGGGGGGAAGTGCCTGGCCTAGTCATGCTGACAGGTTGTCACTATCGGCCCCCTTGTGGTCATCGTCTGATCCTTTGGGGGGACAGCGAGAAGCACTGAGCTGCTTTGTCATGTCTGCTAGTTGTTTCTGGAGGAGGCTGACCTTCTGCTCCAGATCCCTCTCTTTGGGAGGCCCCGAACGATTCCCTTTGTTTCCATTCCGATGTCTGGGGTTTTTCTTGTCATCTGCATAGATCAGGTTGCCACAAGCAGCAGCGTCACTCATGGCTTTGTGCAAGAAGATATTAAACTCAGCTGGGGAGTTGAGCTCTCCACGTTGTGTCAGAGAAGCGACACTAGGGGTCTCTCTTGAGCGCCGATATTCACCTCTGAACTATGAAAAAAGGCCAATGAGAGTTGGCAACCAGTATTTGCATGTCCCGCCCCCGGACATACGGGTATTTTAGCGGAACAAATACGGGAGTTCATTCAGAAAATGTCTTTGGAGCCGATGGTCGTGTCTGCAACTGCTGCATACTACACACTGAGTTCCTGACATCCCTCTGCTGCATAACTGTTGGATTCCATGGCGCACAACAGTGGCTTTCTCCTGTTTGCACGGCTGTGCATTCCTGCCCCTGGGCGCATCGACAGTGCAGATTTAAAAACTCTCACTAGTTTTTTCCCTAAAAGAGTGATTTTCTTTAAAAGAGTAATTTCCTCTAAAAGAGCAAAACACAGCGGCGTTGAACGTCCTTTTAAGGACGCGTTTTTATAAAGATGCCCTTCCGCCCCTGTGTTGTTTCTGGATGCGGTAGAGTGCTCTCCGCTTCCGACGGCCACAGGCGCTGTCTCGTGTGTCTGGGTAGCGATCACACCGAGGCTGCGTTTGTGGATGGTTCATGTTCTAACTGCGAGAACATGACCATGACAACGTTGCGGTCGCGGCTTGCTTACAACCGTGAGCAAGCCACTCCAGCCGCCCCCGTATTGCTCCTTCTTCCCACGGGATTGAGGACGATGCGGCTGGCGATGGAGGCGATTTGGGGATGGCTGCGGGTGCAGCTCCGCCGGGTACGCCCCCCTCGGACCACCCGCGCCCCAGCACGCTCGTTGATTCCTTCGGGCTTGCACGCCCAGGCTGAGGCTGACGCACAGATGTCCGACATGCTTTCCCGGGCAGCCAACAGCGTGGGCTTGGATTGGAACCCTCCATCCTCCCCACAGCCATCATGGCTGGATGACTGGTTCCTGGGGTCTGTGCGCCGCTCACAGCCTCGCCCCCCCGGTTCCGTTTTTCCCGGAAGTGCATGACGAGCTGACGTCTTCGTGGAGAGCACCCCTCCCACTCGTCACACCGCCACAGGCTCGTCCGCCCTCGCCACCCTCGATGGCGGAGCGCGCCACGGGTACGCGGCGATTCCCCAGGTGGATAGGGCGGTTGCGATCCATCTATGCCCCGGTACCCCTACCACCTGGCGAGGTCGCCCCGTACTCCCTTCCCGGACCTGTAGCGCAACCTCCTCGCTGACAGCGAAGGCCTACAGCGCCACCGGACGCATCGCTTCCGCCCTGCATGCCATGGCTCTCCTGCAGGTCCACCAAGCCAAGGCACTTCGCAACATGCACGGGGGTGGCCCTGATCCCGACATGCTGCAGGAACTGCGCTCAGCGACCGACCTCGCCCTGAGAGCGACGAAGGTCACAGCACAAGCACTCGGGCAGGCGATGGCCACGCTAGTGGTCCAGGAACGTCAACTGTGGCTGAAAATGGTCGAGATGCGTGAAGCCGACAAGACTCGCTTCCTCAACGCCCCTGTCTCCCAGTTCGGCCTCTTCGGCGACACCGTCGAGGACTTTGCCCAGCAGTTCTCCACGGTAAAGAAGCAGACGGAGGCCATCTCTCACATCATGCCTCGCCGCAAGCCTGCCGCCACGGCCCATGCCCCGTCTGCTCGCCGAGGGCGTCCTCCTGCGGCCAGAAGACAAGCTCCTGCTCCGCCTCAACCCGGGCCCAGCTCTCAGCCCCAGCGTCGAGCAAACCGCGGGAAGCGCACGCCCCCTGTCTCACGGACCCCCTCGAGGACCCGGAAGGCTCCTAGGCGCTCCTGAGACAACGCACCCAGAGTCCAAGAACTTAGCTCCGGAGGTGGTAAGACCGCTCCGTCCCCCGGTGGAGGGCCGGGAGGAGAATCCTTTGTTTTTTCATTTGCCGCACCCCTTAACGGGGGCTGCGGTACCCAAATTCTCAATAAAAGAGCTATTTCCTTTGTCTCTGGGGCATATGGCCCGCAAATGCCGTTCTCACGGCACTCTGCTTTCAGGCCTCAACAGTCCTGGCTCCATGGACGCGGTGTCCCCGCCTTCAGCCCCATGACTGTTCCCCGGCCGGCCGGTTCAGACGAGTCCAGAGGACGCCAGCATCAGACCTCCTCCTCAGTCACAATTTGCCCTCGACATCGACCCTTCCTACGGTTCGCGTTCGATGGTCAGGTGTATCAGTACAAAGTCCTCCCCTTCGGCCTGTCTCTGTCCCCTCGCGTCTTCACGAAAGTCGCAGAGGCATCTCTTGCCCCGCTCCGAGTAGCCGGCATACGCATACTCAATTACCTCGACGACTGGCTCATACTGGCTCACTCTCGAGAGTTACTATGCGCACACAGAGACCAGGTGCTCAGGCACCTCAGCCGTTTGGGGCTTCAGGTCAACTGGGAAAAGAGCAAGCTCTCCCCGGTCCAGAGCATCTCTTTTCTCGGTCTGGAGTTAGACTCAGTCTCAATGACAGCACGTCTCTCCAGCGAGCGTGCTCAGTCAGTGCTGAAATGCCTCGCTTCCTTCAAGGCAGGCGCCGTGGTCCCGCTAAAACGTTTCCAACAGCTCCTGGGGAATATGGCATCCTCCGCGGCGGCCGCGCCGCTGGGGTTGATGCATATGAGACCACTTCAGCACTGGCTCCGGACTCGAGTCCCGAGACAAGCATGGCGCCGCGGCACGCACAAGGTAAAAGTTACCTCTGCCTGCCACCAGACCTTCAAACCCTGGACAGACCTTTGCTTTCTAAGAGCTGGAGTACCCTTTCAGCAGGTGTCCCGACGCGTTCTGGTCACGACCGACGCCTCCAAATTGGGTTGGGGCACCGTGTGCAATGGGTGCGCAGCCGCAGGCCAGTGGACCGAGGCCCGCTGCACTGGCACATCAACTGCCTAGAGCTGCTGGCTGTTTTTCTGGCCCTGCAGAAGTTTCTTCCGTTAATTCGGCACAAACACGTCTTAGTCAGGACAGACAGCACCACGGTCGTAGCCTACATAAACCGCCAAGGCGGAGTACGCTCCCTCCACATGTCACAGCTCGCCCGTCGTCTCCTCCTATGGAGTCAGCAGCGACTGGAGTCACTGCGCACCACTCACATCCCCGGCAACCTCAATGTGATGGCGGACGCTCTGTCAAGACAAAGCTTGCCTGGCGGAGAGTGGAGACTCCACCCCCAGATTTGGGACCGGTTCGGCAAGGCCCAGGTAGACCTGTTTGCCTCCCAAGAAACCTCCCACTGACCGCTCTGGTATGCCCGGACAGAGGCTCCCTTCGGGGCAGATGCGCTGGCAAACAGCTGGCCCACGGGGCTGCGCAAGTACGCATTTCCCCAGTGAACCTTCTTGCACAGGTGCTATGCAAGGTCAGGGAGGACGAGGAGCAAGTCACTCTGGTAGCCCCCTACTGGCCTACCCGGACTTGGTTTTCGGACCTCACACTCCTCACGACAGCCCCTCCCTGGCGAATTCCCCTGCGGAAGGACCTTCTTTCTCAGGGATGGGGCATGCTCTGGCACCCGCACCCAGACCTCTGGAACCTCCACGTCTGGCCCCTGAACAGGATGTGGAAGATCTAGCCGGTCTACCATCTGCCATCGTAGATATAATCAATCAAGCCAGAGCCCCCTCTACCAGGCATCTTTACGCCCTAAAGTGGCGTCTGTTCGCGGACTGGTGTTCTTCCCGAGCCGAAGACCCACAGAGGTGCGCAGTTAGGTCAGTGCTCGTGTTTCTTCAGGAGAGGCTGGAGAGGAGGCTGTCCCCCTCCACCCTCAATGTGTATGTCGCCGCTATCGCGGCCCACCACAACACGGTAGACGGAAAGTCTCTTGGTAAGCATGACTTAATCGTCAGGTTCCTAAAAGGTGCCCGGAGGATAGCCCCCTCCCGGCCTAACCTGTTCCCCTCCTGGGATCTCTCGGTCGTCCTTACGGGACTCCAGAGACCCCCCTTCGAGCCGCTTGACTCAGTTGGACTCAAGGCCCTCTCTCTCAAGACCGCACTGCTGATCGTGCTCGCTTCCATCAAGAGGGTCGGGGACCTGCATGCGTTCTCTGTTAGCGACGCTTGCCTGGAGTTCGGTCCGGCAGACACGTTCGTGATCCTAAGACCACGACCGGACTATGTGCCCAAGGTTCCTACCACACCCTTCAGGGATCAGGTAGTGAACCTGCAAGCGCTGCCCCGGGAGGAGGCAGATCCAGCCCTTTCACTGCTGTGTCCAGTACGTGCCTTACGTATCTACCTGGACCGCACACAGAGCACTAGATGCTCTGAGCAGCTCTTCGTCTGTTTTGGGGGACAGCAGAAAGGGAATGCTGTCTCCAAGCAGAGACTCACCCACTGGGTTGTCGACACCATTTCCCTGGCTTATCACACCCAGGCCATGCCCCCCCTTTGCGGGTCCGAGCCCACTCCACCAGGAGTGTTGCGTCCTCATGGGCACTGGCTAGGGGCACTGACCTAGCAGACATTTGTAGAGCAGTGGGCTGGGCAACAACGAACACTTTCGCGAGATTCTACAATCTCCGAGTTGAGTCAGTATCGTCCCGTGTTCTCTCAGGTACCGAGCCCATAGAACTCGGTGGCATGCCCACAATCTGACCGGGTGAATCGCTTGCATCTAGCGCCGTTTCCCCTAACCAGGGGAAACAGTGCGCCTTCATTCCCAGGAGATCTCAGGTTTGGGACACTGGTTGATTCCTCCCTAGCCCTCGTGGGTCGCAGTTCAGCAGAGGAACTCGCCGACCCAAGCCACTGCAGGTACCGCAAGCTACCCTGCACTGGTATAGGTGCTCCACAGGTAAGGCCTCCTTCGGACTCCCCCTGTGTGTAACGCCACGGTTCTGTCCCCTCTGGCGAGTGGACTCCAGTACTTCCCTTAGGCAGTCACGGCTGCCTCGGTTGCCGTGCTGTATGTTCCCCCCTCTATAGGCTGGATCCGCCACCGCACCGACTTTTCCACATAAGCCCTAAGTCAGGCCTCTGATGGTTTTGCCACTTAAACTTGCCTCCCCTCTCGGGTAGGCGTGGCCTCCGCAGGGTCTTCTCCGCCCTGAATAAGGGCTAAGACCCCCTTCCCTCAATGCGTGTAAGGGCCCCGCCTAAGTTGCTCTATGCGAGAAACATAGAGAGAAAAGAGGCCCGCCAGGCTTGGCCCGCTCCCAGGTTGGCGGCCAGCACCTTGTTCCCCTCCAGGGTAACGATAAGGAATCCTGATGGCTTATATGGGGCATTGGGGAAGGGTACGTGCAGCCTGATACAGTTGGTCGCCCTGCACGTAAGAATACCTGCTCGCTCCTGTATCAGCAGTTCACGTACACGGCTCAGCCGCGTGGCACTTTTATAAGTGGACCCCTAGTGTCGCTTCTCTGACACAACATGGAGAGAGCGACAGAAGGGGAACATCTAGGTTACGTATGTAACCTCCGTTCCCTGATGGAGGGAACGAGACGTTGTGTCTCCCCTGCCACGTCGCTGAGCCGAAGCCACAGTTGTGGCCGGACCATTTCCGGCTCCTCAGAAAAATCCTGAATGAACTCCCGTATTTGCGCCGCTTAAATACCCGTATGTCCGGGGGCGGGACATGCAGATACTGGTTGCCAACTCTCATTGCCTTTTTTCATAGTTCAGAGGTGAATATCGGCGCTCAAGAGAGACCCCTAGTGTCGCTTCTCTGACACAACGTCTCGTTCCCTCCATCAGGGAACGGAGGTTACATACGTAACCTAGACGTTTTTCTTTTCCTTTTTATTGGAAAGGGATTCCATTCTTGGGGCTCTTGCTGAACCTGGTTCTTCCTACTCCCATGTCCCCCATGTTCCCATGTCATCTGGGCCATCTTCCTAATCTCCTGCATGGTCGGTTTACCCTGCTTACACATCAGTGTAACGTGGGTTGGCACGCAGGGGTGGAGATTATGGCGGAAGAGAGATCTGAAACCTCGCTCTTCTTCCAGACCTGGCTCATTATGCGTATGTGTTCCTTAAACACCTACAGTCAGGTCCATAAATATTGGGACATTGACACAATTCTAATCTTTTTGGCTCTATACACCACCACAATGGATTTGAAATGAAACGAACAAGATGTGCTTTAACTGCAGACTTTCAGCTTTAATTTGAGGGTATTTACATCCAAATCAGGTGAACGGTGTAGGAATTACAACAGTTTGTATATGTGCCTCCCACTTTTTAAGGGATCAAAAGTAATGGGACAGTTGGCTGCTCAGCTGTTCCATGGCCAGGTGTGTGTTATTCCCTCATTATCCCATTTACAAGGAGCAGATAAAAGGTCCAGAGTTAATTTCAAGTGTGCTGTTTGCATTTGGAATCTGTTGCTGTCAACTCTCAATATGAGATCCAAAGGGCTGTCACTATCATTGAAGCAAGCCATCATTAGGCTAAAAAATCAAAACAAACCCATCAGAGAGATAACAAAAACATTAGGTGTGGCCAAATCAACTGTTTGGAACATTCTTAAAAAGAAAGAATGCACCGGTGAGCTCAGCAACACCAAAAGACCCGGAAGACCACGGAAAACAACTGTGGTGGATGACTGAAGAATTCTTTCTCTGGTGAAGAAAACACCCTTCACAACAGTTGGCCAGATCAAGAACACTCTCCAGGAGGTAGGTGTATGTGTGTCAAAGTTAACAATCAAGAGAAGACTTCACCAGAGTGAATACAGAGGGTTCACCACAAGATGTAAACCATTGGTGAGCCTCAAAAACAGGAAGGCCAGATTAGAGTTTGCCAAACAACATCTAAAAAAGCCTTCACAGTTCTGGAACAACAACCTATGGACAGACGAGACAAATATCAACTTGTACCAGAGTGATGGGAAGAGAAGAGTATGGAGAAGGAAAGGAACTGCTCATGATCCAAAGCATACCACCTCATCAGTGAAGCATGGTGGTGGTAGTGTCATGGCGTGGGTATGTATGGCTGCCAATGGAACTGGTTCTCTTGTATTTATTGATGATGTGACTGCTGACAAAAGCAGCAGGATGAATTCTGAACTGTTTCGGGCAATATTATCTGCTCATATTCAGCCAAATGCTTCAGAACTCATTGGACGGCGCTTCACAGTACAGATGGACAATGACCCGAAGCATACTGCGAAAGCAACCAAAGAGTTTTTTAAGGGAAAGAAGTGGAATGTTATGCAATGGCCAAGTCAATTACCTGACCTGAATCTGATTGAGCATGCATTTCACATGCTGAAGAAAAAACTGAAGGGAAAATGCCCCAAGAACAAGCAGGAACTGAAGCCAGTTGCAGTAGAGGCCTGGCACAGCATCACCAGTGATGAAACCCAGCGTCTGGTGATGTCTATGCATTCCAGACTTCAGGCTGTAATTGACTGCAAAGGATTTGCAACCAAGTATTAAAAAGTGAAAGTTTGATTTATGATTGTTAATCTGTCCCATTACTTTTGGTCCCTTAAAAAGTGGGAGGCACATATACAAACTGTTGTAATTCCTACACCGTTCACCTGATTTGGATGTAAATACCCTCAAATTAAAGCTGAAAGTCTGCAGTTAAAGCACATCTTTTTCATTTCATTTCAAATCCATTGTGGTGGTGTATAGGACCAAAAAGATTAGAATTGTGTCGATGTCCCAATATTTATGGACCTGACTGTATAATACTCCCTGGGAGGTTCCAAATGCTTCTGTTGGATGCGGATGGCACTGAGGGTGGCTGATGTTTCATCAGTGTATGGCGAGTACTCTTCGCTCAGAACCCTACAAAGCCTCGGTTAACTGTTCCGAATGCGCCACAATGAGCCTCAATGAAAGCGTGGATGCTTCTGGAAGTTGTCTTCCAGATGAGCTTCAACTTCTCGCGTGCCGAAGCATGAGGCAAGTCGGCAAGACAATGTTCGATTTCCCTCAGGTAATTGTTGACATTTTAATCTTGGCTGGTTGGGTCGAAGCATTCTATGTAATTTGCAAAGGAGTCAAGCTGGTGCATGCGCAGACCTGTGGCTTTGTCCCGCTGGTGTCCATCTGACTCCTCAGAGGATGAGTACAGTGCCTACCCCCATTGCCACGGTGATGGGTGAGACCACTTCCTCCTTCTGGTGTGGGAGGCGCCCTGCTGGGGTGGGGTCTGACAGACACCTGTCGGGAGGATTTCAGAAGTGGGGTCTTGCCCCCGAAACGTGGTGGACTCGTGTCCCGAACCGGGATGCGCTCTAACTCCGGGAGTTGGGACAACGGTTTTGAAATACTACCTGAACCAGGGGTGGAGTATTTCGTCGTAGTGCCGGTCTCAGAGTCCTCTACCACTCTTGTCAGAGATGGAGTAGCGGTGCACTTCTTGAGCCTTGGCCCATGCATCTCGGCTTTCCTGCCGGACTCTGTCGTCCGCGGCTTCTAGGCTACCTGTTTCAGCCGACTGGAGTCCTCCTACACACTCCTCCAACATTGCATTCGTGGTCTGGAGGTCTCTGTGTAAGGTGTGATTGCATGCATCGAGCCGACTCCCATGGGTGGTAAGTGTCCTTACCTCACCCTTGAGTGTTGCTATCTGCAACTAGGCCTTGTGGTGGTAGAGCAGGAACAGTTTGCCACCTGCTTCCTGGATAGTGGATAAATTCCCTTTAGTATCGTGTGCACTATCAACCACAGCGACCATTTCAGCATCACACTGGGATTGTGTATAGCTGTTAAGCTCCTCCCTTTCTTCTTGAGAGACAAGGAGGAGGTCAGCGACCCAGTTGGACAGTGAGGTTTCCTCACTTGATCAGGGAGCTTCAGCTCCGGACACTGATGGGGACTGGGAATTCATATCTCACTGGTTAGGCAAGTGACAGGGTGATGTCCAGTGGACCCCTATAGGAGCTCTTTGACAGTTCAAAAATGTGATGCTTGAGCTGAGTTTTGAAGGTGAAGATTGACGACAACTGTTGCTCTGTGGAAAACCAGTCATTATCCCTAGAAGAGAATTCACAGGGGAGGACCACTTACCTGTCACTCAAGAGCAACT
The DNA here is from genome assembly GCF_025860055.1 of Xyrauchen texanus. Lineage (NCBI taxonomy): Eukaryota > Metazoa > Chordata > Actinopteri > Cypriniformes > Catostomidae > Xyrauchen > Xyrauchen texanus. The sequence goes on from NC_068294.1 coordinate 17,238,043, forward strand.
TCTTTGTATTATTAACTGTATTTTGAACGACTAAACAGGTGTTAACAATCACTGTATTAGTACATCAGACTACTTTGTTAGTATCTAGTGACAATCTTTCACACAAAAAAAATTAAAAGGAGTAATGAATTAGTACCAAACCAGCAACCACTAACACACCACTTGCAATAATTCACAACCACAACCGGCCTTGAGCCTTAGCAGTTTGGACTTCCAGAAAAAATTGAAGCCAAGAGGAAAAACCTCTGGCTACTCTAACAAATGTTTTTTTTTTGTTATTTGCAAAAATATTGGAGAAAGCCAACAATTATCACGGCCTCACATGGGGCACCAATTTATGTAGGGTGCACTGGTTGTTTAGATCAGTTTTACTATCAGATATAACTAATAATTAATGTTTATTAATTACTAATTAATAATTCAATTAAATAATAGAATTTAACCCGTTAAATTCTATCCTCGGGGCACCACTCATTGACAAAAAATAGAAAAATGATAGTAAGTGACTGATCAAGTCTCAAAAAAATCGCACACCAGAGAAACAATATCGACATAGAAAAGTATATTCACATCAACAGTGTATATATTCGCAAAACAAAAAAGCCACACTCTGTGACATAGCTGAACAGCTCAACTGTTTAGCGACCAAATGTTTAGCGATCACTCTTTGTGAGTCCTGCTGCGGATAGCTTCCAATAATCTTCACGGGGAAGAGAATGAGAATGAAGAAGAGACCTGTGGTGGTGTGTTATATAGGGAGGTGGGGCTTCCTTATCACTGCTGTCATTCCTTATCATTGGTCTGTCAGTTGATAGACGTGGTTTCATTGCTTCCAGTGTCGGCTATGGATAGGCGAATTCCCATAGTGAGATACCGAACGAATGTTAGAAACAGAACTTACCTACTTTGATGCTAAATATAAGTAGGTAGGTAGATGTGTCATTTTACATACACATATTGTGTCACTTCAGACATACTATTCCTGTCTGTTCTAGAAAGAACAGTGAGGGAGCCATTCATTACCATGCAAGCATAACTCAGAGTATGGCTTAAGTGAGAAACACTGACATCTGGTATATCCAAACAATGCGTGGCACATAAACTGATTTAAAGGATCCAACTGTTTTCTGTTCAGATGGTTCATTATCAAATGCTCAGGAATTCTCACACACAAATGATGGCAAACTGTGCTGGGAACACACACAAGCACATAGGGCCATCTAACTTTACGCATTAACAAAGTATAGTCTTTGAAATATGTTCACAAACACACACATAAAGAGAAGTTTGATGTTTTCTCCAGAATCAGTAAAGGTTTGTAATCTTAAAATGTAACTTTATGTCTTCATGTGTGTGTAAGAGAGAGCAACTCTAATATGAGGTTGCTCTCGATCCTGCCAATTAATTCTTACCAAGGTACTGAGACTCCATGCTGAGCTCTCATAACTCCCTGATTAAAGCTGCTTTATATAATCATTCCATTTTGTTGGCAATTTTATCAAAATGAAGAATTTTTTCACAGTGGTAAAGCATGTGTTTTATCAACCCCTACCCCAAATGCATGCTGAGGAATCTGTCTCTTTATCACATGTTGATAACCACTGTGATATAGCTATGAATAGCGATAAGATCACACTTAACTGCACAAAATGCCACTTACATTTTACATCAGAGGTTGTGTCAATCCAGTGGTTCTTGAAGTGTGGGGTGACTTGAGGGTAAATGATGGCAGATATTTTTTTCTTTTTGGGTGAGCCATTCTTTCAACACTGCTCCTGCAATGCAGTGTCCCTTGTTATATATTAAATATTTGTATATTTTAAAAAGTAGATAAATGAAATGCTTTATTTTAATGTATTAATTTAACACAAAGAAAAACATAAAATAACAGAACAATGTAGGCCTAGTGAAAAAAAATATATATATATATATCACATTTAAAAAAAGCCTAGACCTTGCAACAGAGCTTTAATAACAGGTGTTTGTGGCGCAATCTCTTTACAAAATTAATTACTTGCATAGTTGTATGCGCATTGTGAAAATACACCTCACCTACACCGTTTTCACCCTTATGCCATCTCAAAGACTATCTTTCTTCTACAGGACACAAATGGAGATATTTAGATGGAGATTTGATGTGAATATCTCCATACAATGAAAGCCAATGGGGTTCAACACTTATCTTTTTGGTGAGAACAGAGCAAAATTTTACTCCTTTTTCACTATAAATCTTCACTTCTGCAGTCTCCTAGTGTGGTCATGATTTGAAGCTCTGTGCATTTATGTGCGCTGTGCATGCTTTGCACATGTGTCAAGCGTGAGGAAGTATAAAAGACCAGGTTGGTGCATTTATACCTGGCTTTTAATGTGGTTATATTATATGTTAATGCTAGGTGTAAATGCTAAGGGTCTAATAGGTCTGATTAGAGTTTAGCAGCTTACTCCATCAAGCCTGATCTTTCATTTACGCAAAGATGCATGTAAGTGACGAGATGGAACATATGCACACTTATCACATTATGTCTATAATTTTCCCTCCCTTTAGCACATGCAATATTAGCTGTGCTTTGAGGTGTAAAATGCTGAATAAATCTAAATAAATGTGTTCTCTTTCACTCGATCTGCCTGTCTCTTTCTTTCACTGTCTCTATAGAAGCAAGTGAAGGCTGTGATAAGTCAAGAACTTATTTAATCAACTACACTCTGTGCTCCAGGGGGTGAAAGCGTGGTGTTGATTCAGGGCCACTGTTTGTTCTCTTGTAGCAAAGTGCAGTCAAATGTCATGTTTCTAGATTAGAGCGTGGCAAATGTGCAGCTGTGTGCGTGAATGCTCCTCACACATGCCACTGATGGGAGTTGGCAGAAAAGACTGTAGCTATTAGGGGAGGAAAGTTGAACATGCCACCACTTTAATAGTGTTGATACCACAATGCTCTACTCATGCAAAGTCACAAGTGCACACAAATATGTACATGCATGGATCAAGATTTGGACATATCGAGGCATGATGGGTGTGAGGGAAATTCACGCACGCTCACACACACACACGGGCACACACACGTTGGTGCGGCTATCCTTATGAGGACTCTCCATAGACATAATGATTTTTATACTGTACGAACTATAGATTCTATCCCGTAACCCTTCCCCTAAACCTAACCCTCACAAAAAAAAATTGTGCCCTGGTAGCTCAGTGGTAAAAACGTTGGCCATCACCCCTGGAGTCTAGTTCGCTAGTTCAAATCCCAGGGTGTGCTGAGTGACTCCAGGTCTCTCCAGGTCTCTCAAAACTCCTGGTTGCTAAGGAGTGTAGAGTGACATGGGGTAACCTCCTCGTGGTCGCTATAATGTGGTTTGTTCTCAGTGGGGTGCATGGTGAGATGAGTTTGGATGCTGTGGTGGGTGGCATGAAGCCTCCACATGCACTTTGTCAATGTGCTCAACAAGCCACATGATAAGATGCACGGGTTGACGGTCTCAGATGCGTAGGCAGCTGAGATTCGTCCTCCGTCACCCGGATTGAGGCAAATGCATCCAAAAGGACTTAAAAGCACATTGAGAATTGGGCATTCAAAGAAAAAAGAAAAAAGAAAATAGTCAGTCGTGTTTGTATATCAGAAACGTTAGCCGATCTGTCACCCATCACAATAAAATGTGCAAATATATGATTTGTCCACTGTTTAAATGCTCATACTGATTAGCAAAAGCTTTAAGATATAGCCTAGTAAATCATCAATTCTTACTCTGACGCCAACTGTCATTTCAATACAATAGTCCAGGGCCGTTACAAGCTCAGGTTTGAAAGTTTAACGGTTCATCTAATTATAATTTTAAAAGTAGGAGAATGATACTGCTCCCTTCACCTAAGTACACAGACCAAACTAATTGTTGCTGAACATAGGCCTACTTTGTAGTTTGGAGGGTAGATTGGTTGTTTATTATTTTATTTATTTAGAGAACAGCCTTTATCTATTTTGTGTAAATATTTGTTGATTTTGAATTATTATTTATTTTATAGACCACTAAAGCATGCACAATGTGGCATTGTTTTCTTTGTTGTTGCAACAAAAAAATGTAGAAATATATATGTTCCCTATTAACCCTCTGGGGTCTGAGGGTCTTTTGAGCACTGGAGAGGTTTTGACATGCCTTGACATTTGTGCTTTTTTCAGTTACTTAAAAACATATTAATGGCTAAAGTCTGATAACGCTATATTCAGCATAAACTGGGCTACAATAATATGTGAGCAACATGTGTGTACATGTTTGTATTTTTGAGAAAATAACATTTCTGTGTGGTTTTTGAAAAAAACAAAACTTATTTATTTACCTCCTCCTCAGTCACTAACCCGCCCCTGCCGGGTGTGCGGAGCAAGGTAAGTTCTTCAAGTCTTCTGTCAGCACCAGAGCCTTGGGACGTGCTTTTTCCTCCTGACGCCACATTGCCTGCTCTGCCCTGCTGCTCTGCCCCGCCGGGTATGTCAAAAAACAATTGTCCCCTTAGTGCCCCTTGCACGGAGATTGGACGCGTGGATTTCACTTCCCAACCCGTCTTGCTGGTTGGCCAGGACCATCCGACTCGGCTATGCAATCCAGTTCACCAGGCCCCCACCCCCTTTTGGAGGGGCAGGCCCCCTTTTACACGGCGAAGACACAAACACCCTGTATGCTGAGATGAAGAAGGGTTTATACAGCCCTTACTTCATCGTACCCAAGAAAGGCGGTGGCCCACGAACGATCCTGGACTGCACAAACTTCCGTTCAAAATGCTCACGCAAAGACACATCTTAACTTGCGTCTGGCAACAAGATTGGTTTGCAGCGGTATACCTGAAGGACACGTACTTCCACATCTCTATCTTGCCTTGACACAGACCCTTTCTATGATTCGCGTTCGACGGCCAGGTATATCAGTACAAGGTCCTCCCCTTTGGCATGTCCCTGTCGCCTCTCGTCATCATGAAGGTCGCAGAGGCAACCCTGGCCCCGCTAAGGGAAGTGGGCATCCGCATACTCAACTACCTAGACGACTGGCTCACCCTGGCCCACTCCCGAGAGTTACTATGCACCCACAGGGACTAGGTGCTCAGGCACCTCAGCCGCCTAGGGCTTCAGGTCAACTGGGAAAAGAGCAAGCTCGCCCCAGTTCAGAGCATCTCTTTTCTCGGCATGGAGTTAGACTCAGTCTTAATGACAGAGCTCCTCACCAACGAGTGCTTGCAGTCAGTGCTGAAATATCTCACCTTATTCAAGCCCGGCACAGCGGTTCCTCTAAAACATTTCCAGAGGCTCCTGGGGCATATGGCATCCTCCGGTACATATGCCCCAGGCATATATATCTCAAGTACAGAGATGCGTGAGGCTCTCAAGAGAAACCCCTAGTGTCGCTTCTTCGACACTCGTTCCCTTCATCAGGGAATGGAGGTTACAATAGTAACCTAGACGTTTGTGTGATAAGTATTTGCCGAGTTTCAGTTTATTTTTGTGACGTGTTTCATAAATGTGCTCGCAAACACAGAGACAGCTGAAAGCGCACCCTTTTTATTTTCTTTATTTTACAAAAGCAAGGTTTTGTTGGTATTGTGAGTGTACACAAATTAAAGTAGACCCTTTATAGTCTCTAATGATATCTTATCTGTATGCCCCAAAATGATGGAGTATTTTATGTTGTTTCCGCTGTAATGATGAAAAAATCCAGCAGGACGGGCCAGCGTGTCCGTCGACCCCAGTAGGTTAATTACCAAGACTGTGGTGGCCCACAGGACCAAAAATATTTTTCCACTTCTCATAATTACATAAAAGATCTATAGCATTGTGTTTTTCGCCGTTGCTTTGGCAAAGCATCTCTCACTCCCAGTCAGCATCCTACTAAGGCAAAATAGACATGTAATCATGCCACAACTGAAAATGTTTGTAGATGGGTTAGAGATATATATATAATCGCAGGCCTACAATAGGATAACTGATATGAAGTATATTTACACAACAAATATAGGCTAAATAATGGTAACATTTAACTGCACAAAACTATCAAAGTCCTAAAGTAAGAGACATTCTAATATAAAGCCGCACAACACCACTTATGTGAATCCTGGGCACAGAATCACACAATTCAATGTATCCGGAGCGCTTGGAATAATAGGGTGATCCTCGAGCCATATTCAAATGTGCATAGCTCTAAGAGTATTAATATTGGGTGTGCAACATTTGGTTCATGACATTCAGCAGTTTGATGAGCCTTGTTTCAAGACTGTTATGTGTGTAACAAGAAGACTAAGAGACCCAAGAGCAGAGAAACAGTTCAAAGGATTTAGTTACAATAAATTATAACTTCAACTGGGCTGGTGAACCATGGAGAACCTGGCACTGGCTTAGTGACGTGCGGTGATGTCTTAAAGAGGCTAGGCACTGAGTTATGAAAGCCAGATTACCTGATTTATTGTTTAAGCTAATAATACGTAATAACAGTGAACGTTATGCACAAGCGTGGCATATCAAGAAATGTACAAATCAGGATGTATATTGTGTAATCTCTCTCTCTCTCTCTCTTACGCACACACACACACACACACACACACACACAAGCGCGTAAACAGTGAACGTTACGCATTTATCAGATCCTTCAAAACCTCTCGGTTTTCCTTTACCTTTTCATTGTGGTAGGTTATATTCAGCTTCCTTTGCTCGTCAAGTGCAAGGTCGATCCGAGATTTTCCTAAGGTTTTCAGTGTAATTTGACACTGCATGTGAGCTGATGACTTTTCATGCTTGGTTAAAGCTGCGGGCAGGTTGTTCAAATCACAATATCCCGCTGAAGTCCAAACAGTCTGACTGGTTGAAAAAAGCAGGCAGGGATAGCAGTACAGCCGCTGATTGTTAGCACAACCACATAGCCAATCTTTTCTTACATACCAATCAGTTTGAAATGATCGGATACTTTTTGGGCCCTTTTGCTGTACTAGTCAATCTAAGGCTGGCATAGACCTCCCTCTTGCAATTAACTCATATTTGGAATTAAAAACGAGCTTGGAAAAATTGATTAATTCCGTGAATAATACGGCCAGTGCTGTCATTTTGATTTTGAATTTGGCGGATATTAAGCATGTACGCTAGCTGTGGTGTAATGACGTTAGCTACGCAAATGTCCAGGAATATCTTGATTTTAATTGGTCCATGTCTGATACGTAACGGAGATGATTACGGGCATAACATATTTACGTCAAAAGGCACAGCAGATTTGTGCTTTTTGCCGTACATGTTAAAGAATACAGGATTGAAGTGAGCATGCGCAACATGGGTTTTCTGCTTGTCGTCTGCAATGAATGGACCGTAAAAGCACTGCTTATTCTACCATTTGTTTTTAGTTGATTATGCGTAACTGCTACATTTGTCATCATAACATCTAAACAATTGGAATAACACACATATTGCATATATAAATCACAAGAATAAAAATTAAAAATACAAATACAAGTTTATTATTTAATAAACATTTTATTTTAGAACTTTGGCAGGGTAGGCAGTGCCTAGTTTGCCTACCCAGACCGCACATCAGTGCACAGGCTGCAGTATGAAAGTGATGGGAGTTTGATCTATGTGCGCTGTGTCTACACAGTGAGAAGGTCCGTGAGGAATCCTCCATAAAGAGTGTGTTTGTAGGGGAGTGTATGTGTCGTGGAAGTCAGTAGAAGATCTGTGAGGAATCCTTTGTTGAAGCATAGTGGGTACAGAGAACAAGCGCACAGAAAATTAGAAGGTAACCACATGGCACGTGGGCAGAGACGGGCAACTAACTAGAAACACGAGACAGGACCAACTAGACAGAGAGAACGAGGTGCATTACTTCAACACCAAACAACCTCTAGCAAAGATACTGACACAACAAGGGGATTAAGTAGGCAGTAAATTAGCGGAGAAACAGGTGCTGTTAGCACGCTAATTAGTGGCATGATCAGCGTTCCCATGGAAATAATCAGTGTTCCCATAGAAACACTGATCACACATGCTGGCACTACCTGTGACACAAGAGGGAGAGAACAAATCAACAAACAAACTGACGAACTCACTGGGACCGTGACATATACATGTTTTTCATATTGGATATTAGTATTCAATGACCCTCAGTCATTCTTAAAGGGGTCATGACATGGGTTTTTTTATTGTATTATTATGTTCTCTTAGGTGCAATTATAGTATTAATATATTTTTTTTTAAGAAAAACTTTTAAAATCTAGTGATTTATGACCTTTTCCCACCCTGTTTCTCATCCTCTGATTCAAACAGTCTGTTTTGGGGGCGTTTCCATTTAAGACTTCAGTGTTAACGCCCACTGTTATGATTGGCTAACGTCAGTGCCTATGTATCAATTATTGACGCTCCCAGCCAGAACAATATGCAAGTAAACTAAGTAAAAACACTGTGATTATTCATAATGAATGAAATTGCGCTTTAAAAAGTAGTTTAAAGTTTAAAATAGATTACTTACAGTTTAGCGCCGTCGTTGTTCCCAGAATAGTCGGCACGGACTTATCTTTGAGCAACAGTTTTCTGGCAAAGCCAGCATCATATTGAGATTTGTTCTCAAAACAGTCATCCTTAAAATGTACAGAACAAACGCTTAAGTTAACACTGCCGTGACTGGGACGTCCGCAAAAAATAAACTGCATCCATTTTTCCCTGACGCCTGGATCTTTCGGCAGCTTATTCAGAGGTTTTGTTTGACCACAGCCAGGAACAGCACATCTGTGTGGCATCGTAATTTTCCTGTGCACAAGTAGTCTCTGTCAGAGCTCGCTGTCCATCGACTGAACACTTGTGAGGCGACGGCGATACTGAAATGAGCGTAGTTGTCTTTGCGCTTAAAGCGTAGTTATCTTGTGCTGGAGGCGGTCATATGCAAATGCTGGTATGTCACTTCTAACTGTCACGTCACTTCTAACCATGAATCCAGAACGAGCTGTATTTTGAGCTTGATTAAATAAATGATTCGTTTAGAATGGGGAGGACGTCTTAAAATATTAAACTTGCAGGACGTTTTAATGATACAAAGACCTCTTATATACCAAAAGATCAAGGCAAATTTGGTTTCTCATGTCATGACCCCTTTAAGATATCTAAATGCTCACACACAGCCGATTGAAGTCTATTTTTTGTGTGGATATATTGTAAGTCGGGTAGATTGAATCCCTCAAGTTTGTGTGTACCCCCAGTTTAATATTGACTTGAATTCACGTTCAGTCTGCAATATCTGTCTAAGCAACAAACAGACACAGTAACCATAGTAACACCAACCAGCCAGGCACAGGGTACACAAGAGTTTCTCAAAAATACTCTACATTTGCAATACATTCATATATTTATATATAATAAATACATATTTACAATTAATATATATTATATATACTATGTGTACTGTACGTGTAACCTATGTGTATCTTATGTGTATTTTCTCAGGCACTTGTTGAGTCTAAATAGATGCGCAACTTACATTATTTCAGTAGTACACCTAAATGACAATAGTCATATCTTACTTTACATGTGTTGTACTTGCTATAAGTTTACTTCAATGTTGTTTCTTTGTCAAATATCAATGTGAAATGTAAATCAAGTCAATCACTGAAACATCAGTGCCACCTTGAGTAAGAACATGTATATTATGTATGTGTAAATGCATATAAAATACTGATAATTCACCATTGTTGATAGTTCATTGTTGCACAGAAATTCAATGTGATATATTATTTTTTTGTATAATATAGTACTAATTTATCTTGTAAACCACAAGGAATAGATATCCTGTTATAGTAAACCTATATAGAAATTATCTAAATATAAAAAATATAATTTATGGAAGTGCAAAAAAAACCTCCTATATACCTTGGGTCTCTAGAGACCCTATACACTCTTACACAAATTTTTCCAATTTCTCTGAGTCACACTATTTATGAGAGATAGATTGAGGAATATCAAAGAGGTGTGGGAACAAAAGAGTATCTAAAGACATGAAGTATTAAGGTTTAACAGTTAAATTTTTCAGTAATTGCGTTAATAGTGAAACCGGTTAATCTCAACATCTGAGTTTGTATCATCATAGAAGCATACAAATGGTGGCGCATAGAAGGTTCTAAAAACATAGCCCTTCAACTCTCACAGCCCCGGAAGTGGTTGTGACGGATGGAATGGAGAAGGCTTGGGTGGACTGGCTAGTTTGTATATTCTTTGACAACAGAAAACGTATCGGTTACCTAACGTAACCTCGGTTCTCTCTAGATGAGGGAATGAGTATTGCGTAAGCTAGCTTACGCTACGGGAAAGATTAATCTTTTCTGAGATATTGAAGCCAAAAAATTATCCTTAATTTTTGTATCCATTGTCAACGCAGTGCGGCAGCTGCAGACCTTGAGCGGGCTATCTAGCGAGCTCATAGGTTGCTCTGCGGCAACTGCTGCAGCCTATAGACGAGCTTGGGCGTAACTCGCATCCAATGAGAGGCGTCCGCGCTCACTGCATCAAAGCCCGCCAAAATGGGCATGACTAGAGTGCATATAAGCATAGTTCGTAGGCTGGAACCCTGGTTTTCATTGACTGAAGCGAAAAGTCGCCGTGGCGCGAAGCACGGCCGGCTACGCAATACTGTTCCCTCATCTAGAGAGAACCGAGATTACGTTAGGTAACCGATACGTTCTCTTACGAGAGGTTCTCTCGATATGCGTAAGCTAGCTTACGCTACGGGAACCCATTGTCAACGCCGTCGCGCCAAGCATCCACTGTATGAGCCCCAGGGAATTAAGGGGGACCCGGGGAGCCCTTATGAGTGGGGAAATAATATTTGGCCGGCAAGAATGCGGGTCATTGATTGTGTAATACATAAGCACATAGTGGGAAGGGAACGACAGAGCGGCGGTGCCGGTCTGTGTGGAATGTGACCCATCAGTGCAGCTCACCAGGGGAGCTGTAGCGTATTAAACCGCTAGTAGTTTTGCCTGCAGAGCGGGCACTTCCATATTGTAAAATCTGACAAAGGTGGAGGGGAAGTCCATCCCGCTGCCACACATATGTCGTGAATGGAAATCCCGCTGGACCATGCCCACGAGGATGCCATGCCTCTAGTGGAGTGAGCCCTAATGCCCAACGGGCATGGCAGGTCTTTTGACGCGTATGTAGCAGCAATAGCGTCCACTATCCATCTAGATAGTGTCTGTTTCGAGGCGGCGAGACCTTTGGTGCGCCCTCCGAACAAAACAAAAAGCTGCTCAGAGCGTCTGAAAGCGGCGGAGCGCGCAGTATACAATCTCAGTGCTCTGACCGGGCAAAGGAGATTGGCGTCGCGTTCGCTATCGGGTGCTGGCAGCGCCAATAGGGAAATGACCTGTGCTCTGAAAAGGAGTACCGATCACCTTGGGAACATAGCCATGTCTAGGCTTTAAAATGACCTTGGAGTCATTTGGTCCAAACTCAAGACACGCAGCGCTGACAGACAGCACGTGAAGGTCTCCCACATGTTTGACTGATGACAGGGCAGTCAGAAAAACGGTTTTGAGTGAAAGGTATTTCAAATCCACGGATTGAAGTGGTTCGAAAGGGGGGCTTTCATAGTTTCGAGAACTATAGAAAAGATCCCAGATAGGAACCGATGGGGGCGCTGGGGTTCATCCTTCTAGCTCCCTGAGGAAGCGGATGACCAGCTCGTTTTACCCCATGACTGGCCGTGCAGGGGTTCAGCTGAACGCGCAACGGCCGCCACATACACTTTGAGCGTGGATGGGGATCTGCCCTTATCCAGCAGCTCTTGTAGGAATACGAGCAGCTGACGCACACCCCACATGTCCGCGGGTCCAGGTCTCTGTCGGTGCACCAATTTGAGAACACAGACCATTTTGACGCATAGAGTCTTCTCGTGGAAGGGGCTCTAGCGTGTATGATGGTGTTTATTACTCCTTCTGGCAGAGCGACGGGTAGTCGCTGATCACCCACGCATGCAGCCCCAGCTCTGGGTGGGGATGCCAGATTGTGCTGCGAGCTTGAGAGAGGAGATCTGCTCTCACTGGGATGGGCCACGGCGCTGTCAGTGACAGCTGCGTAAGCTCCGGAACCATGTCTGATTCTCCCAACGCGGGGCTATGAGGAGCACCGAGTGACGCTGCTTCCTGATCCTCTGCATTACCTCTGGCAATAGCGAGACGGGAGGGAAGGTGTAAAGCGGGCGCCTGGGCCAGTCCTGGGCCAGCTGGCCCTCGCTCGAGAAAAATATTGGGCAGTGAGAGTTCTCTTTGGACGCAAAGAGGTCTATCTCTGCTCTGCCGAATAGGTGCCATAACGCCTGGACTGTTTGAGCATGCAGGGACCATTCCCCTGGGGAATATTGTCTCTGGACAGTCTGTCCGGCCGCCGCTCAGGTGGCCTGGCACGCGCGCCGCCTCAGTGAGCGCAGGTGGCACTGGGACCAACTCAGTATGCGTTTCGCCAGATGGAGGAGGTTCCTGGATCTGACACCGCCCTGACGGTTTAGGTAGGATACCACAGATCTGTTGTCCGAACGGACCAGGACGTGGTGACCCTGAATGACCGGGAGAAAGCGACGCAGCGCGCATCGACCGCTATCATTTCCAGACAATTTATGTGAAGGAGCTTTTCCTGAACTGACCATAGGCCAAAACCGGAGAGCCCTCGCGAGACCGCGCCCCAACCCGTGTTGGACGCCGCCTGTCGAGATGACTTTTCGGCGAGATACAGCTCCCATTGTCACTCCCCGCTGATACCATTCGCCACTGTCCAGGGCTGCAGAGCTGATATACAGGTCTGAGTCACCTTGATGGGCTGGCGGCCTGTGGCCCAAGCCCGGCAAGACGCGCGGTGTTTAGCCAATGCTGAAGCGGGCGATGTGCAGTAAACCCAGCTGAAGTACTGCTGCGGCTGAGGCCATGTAACCTAGCACTCTCTGGAATTTCTTCAGAGGCGTGAGGCTGTTCATCTGAAAAGATGCGGCTAGTCGCTGAACACGGCGCTGTGTAGATAAGCTGAGCCGCCATTGCCACGGAGTCTAGTTCTATTCCAAGGAAGGAAATTGTCTGACTGGGCTGTAGTGAGCTCTTGGTCCAATTGACTGCAAGACCCAAACTGTTCAGATGGCTGAGGAGAACTGCTCTGTGAGACAGAAGCTCCATATGTGACTGTGCCATAATCAGCCAGTCGTCCAAATAGTTCAAAATTCACAAACCCTGACTCCACAGGGTGCGAAGCGCGCGATCCATGCACTTCGTGAAAGTACGGGTGCTAAGGACAGGCCGAACGGGAGGATGGTGTATTGATAAACCTGGCCGTCGGCTGAATCTCAAGAATGGCCTGTGACGGGATTTATCTGAATCTGAAAGTATGCATCTTTCAGATCGAGAGAAATAAACCAGTCCCTCTGGCACATACGCGCAGGAGTTTCCTGATTGTAAGCATTTTGAACGGTCTTTTGCAAGCACCTTGTTCAAAACCCTGAGATCTAATATGGGTCTGAGGCCGCCGCCTTTCTTGGGAACAAGAAAATAACGGCTGTAAAGCCCCGACTCAGCTCAGAGAGGGTGGCACTTCTCTATGGCCCTTTGCACAGAAGGCTTGTTATTTCTGAACGAAGCATGCACGCTAAGCTTCCGTGTTCACAGTGGTTTCGAGCCAGCTCTGAAGCGAGGAGGGCGGCGATCGAACTGTAGCAAATAGCCCTGTTGTATTGTGCTTAACACCCACTTGGATATCCCTGGAATAGCTTCCCACGCTTTGAAGCATAACGCTAGAGGGTGAATGGAGAATTCGCTCTGATTGCCGCGACACAGAGCTGAACAAAATGTGTGAGCTGCTTAGTGTGTTCATGCATGATTGATCGCAGACAGCATGAACAGGCTGTTTTGTGAGTGACTTCCGATTGGAATGAATGGGGAAAGAGTCACATCTGTTACGTGATGCTAAGCATAGTCATGGGCACGGGACTTACACACAGAGGAATGTTTGCTGGCCGTGTAACAGAGCGGGCAGAGAATGGGCGCCACGACGTATTCGTGGGCGTATTTATTGACTCTAGCGCCGAGCGGTTCAGAATCGCTTTATGTGAGCGTGCTCTGGTGGGGACACGAGAACGCAGTGCTTGTGTGCAGAAGTGAACACTGGATTGTGGGCACATTTTCTACACATAGGACTGGTCGTGTGACAGAGCTGCCAGAGAATGGGCGCACGACGCATTTGTGGGCGCTTTCATTGACTCTGACGCCGAGCGGTTCGTGAATCGCTTTATGAGAGCGTGCTCTGATAGGGGCACGGGATGTGTTATGCTTGTGTGTAGGGGCTTAACACTGGGTTGTGGGCACATTTTCTACACATAAGACATGTTTGCTCTTTACAAGATTTATTTGGGTCGCCGTGAAAACGGCGCTTGAGTGCAGGCAAGCGGGCAGTGTCACCGGCTTGTTGGCTGCTAAATTCACCACTGTAGTAGCCTGAGAGAAGGGACTGACAGGGGCAAAGCTTTGACGGTGGTCCGCCGCGGCGGACTGAGCCATCGCTTGTTCAACAAAGTTAGGAAGACTTCGGTTGCTCTGGTTTCAGCGCTACCTTAAATCGAGGCCCGCTGGGGCGGCGGTCTGCGGCGGCTGTCTGAGCGCTGACGAGGGCGACCGCCCTGTCGACGCTGAGAAGTCTGAGATTGTTGAGCTGGGCGCTGTGAAGAGGCTCGTGCAGGAGGCTGATCACGTGAGCGCCTGCAGAGGAGCTAGCGCGACGAGGCAGAAAGAGATTCATGGCTTGTGTGGCTTTTGGACCTCTGAAAACCGGTCAATGATACCACTCACCGCTGAGCCAAAGAGACCGGATGGAGAGAGCGGTGCGCTGAGGAACGAGAGCTTCTGCTTCTCCCATGTCGGCTAGCGCTAACCACAGATGTCTCTCGGTCACAGTCAGCCGCCATGCACTTCCCTATAGCTTGGGCTGCAGCTTTGGTAGCTGGAGGGCGAGGTCCAGTAGCACTCGTGATGTCTGCAACCGCCTCTGGATGCCTACTTTCCTCATCCCACTCCCGCAGAAGGTCCGCTTGGAGGATCTGTAGGACGGCCATAGAGTGCAGAGCAGATGCAGCTTGGCCGGGCGGCGAATAGGCGCGCCAACACAGGCGGAAGTTGTTCTGCAGGCCTTAGACGGGAGCACTGGTTTAGACCGCCATCTCGCGGAGGGCGGGCAAAGGTGTGCTGCTACCGCGATCCTCGACCGGAGGGATGGAAGAGTAGCCCTTCTAAGTGGCGCCGCCCAATCGGGCAAGAGAGGTGGAGACGGGATCGGACCCTGGCCGAGAAAGTCGCTGCTCCATGATTTGGAAAGCTCGGCGTGGAGTTCCGCAGGAAGGGAGCGCCCGGTAGCGGTGCTGAGCGGCAGCGGCTCTGTAGAAAGCAGCCGCCAAGTCTGTTGGGTGCCTGCTCAAGGGCGGTGACCACTCGAGCCCGAGGCGGTCGACGGCCTGTGTGAGGAGGCGCGTTAGTTCCCCTCGACCGGGCGCTGGTCCTGCTGGATTTCTGGGCCAAGGAGGAGGCGCGTGAGCCTGACCACTCGCTGTCCGGCCATGATGGAACAGCCCTTATCCTCCGCTTCTCGTCCGAGATGGCAGCAGAGCAGCCGCCGGGCGGCAACTGCGCTGGCCCCGGTGGGCGGGAGGGTGAAGGCGATGCTCGAGGGATGGGCTCCGGCGAGGCAATCGCTTCTACCATTGTTTCCGCAGCCTTTGAGAGCGCCGCTTTTTCTGCGCTGCTGAACGGAAGGCGCGCGGCGGCTTCGGTCCTGAGCGCTCGAGTCGAGCCCGCAGGGTCGACATCGGCAGCTCCTCGCAGAGATCACATCCGCCGGGCGAGGGCGAGCTCTGCATGCCCCAGTCCCAGGCAGAGAGCGCAGATGATGTGGCGGTCTCCGGTGCTGAGAGGAGCGCGCATGAGGCGCAAGTGGAGCGAGGCATCTTAAAAAGACGCCAGTACTTTTTGTGAAGTTCTTAAGAACTAGCTTGCTTTTAAAAGGATACGTCGCCGGATGGCGTAGCTTGCAGGACGGCTGAAGGTGGCGAAGACGGCCGGCTTCTTCGAGCGCTGTCCACGCTTGCTTGATGCCCCTCGAACGGTGACGCGGCTTCCAGTTCAGTGATGCGAAGAGCTTCGCTGAAGAGATGAAAATCAGGGTTCCAGCCTACGTAACTACGCTTATATGCACTCTAGTCACGCCCATTTTGGCGGGCTTTGATGCAGTGAGCGCGTGGACGCCTCTTATTGGATGCGAGTTCGCCCAAGCTCGTCTATAGGCTGCAGCAGTTGCCGCAGAGCAACCTATGAGCTCGCTAGATAGCCCGCTCAAGGTCTGCAGCTGTCGCACTGCGTTGACAATGGATACAAAAATTAAGGATAATTTTTTGGCTTCAATATCTCAGAAAAGATGAATCTTTCTTGTAGCGTAAGCTAGCTTACGCAGTACGAGAGAACCTCTCGTAAGAGAACTTGGCCGCAGTGCTGCATCTAAACAGTGCGCTCCAACAGTAATGTCTTTATACTTTTATTTAGTGACTGTTTTAACATTTGTTTCATATAAAAATAAAGATTTTGTGATGTTAAAAAGGCTATTTGAGCAATTTTTCTTTCTCTCCCATTTGCCCTTCGGTCAGTATCGGGATTAGAGTTCACCATTGTACACGCCTCAATATATGGTTCAGTTTTCCCTCACAGCTTGCTTGGGAGTGAACATAAAAAAAGTCTCCTCTGTCTCCATTGTCAAGGGTCTCATGCATAGGCCAAGGACATGCATAAAATAATTCAATGTTCATCAAGCACAAGTGTAAACAAAACACTGTGTACATAAGCACCACACGATCCCCTTCTGTCACTCACTCGACATTGTGTTGAATGTAGTGACACAAGGGGTCTTTCTTGAGAGCCTCGTGTAGCTCTGAGCTTGAGAAAAGGCCAATGAGAAATTGGCAGGCAGAATTAGCATATCGGGTATAAAGGGAAGTGGGCGTGCGTCTGTCAGTCAGATTTTTTTCTTCAGAGCCAAGCGGTTGTGCTGCAGCAAGCTGATTCTCACTACTGTTCCACTCACCTCTATAGCAGAGCATTGCTGTTGGATCTACAGTGCGTTACCAGTGGCTTTCTCCCTCTCTGCACGCTGTGCAGTCCACGCCCCTGGGTGCTTCAACAGTGCTTCTGTTAACCCTCTGGGGTCTGAGGGTGTTTTGGGACCTGGAAAAGTTTTGATATGCCTTGACATTTTGACACTTTTTTTCAGTTGCTTAAAAACATTAATGGCTAAATTCTGATAACACTGTATTCAGCACAAATAATAATTGTGTGTACATGTTTGTATTTTTGAGAAAATAATGTTTATGCGTGATTTTTGAGTAAAACTAACATTTTGATTAAGAGAACTGGATCTTGTAGAGTTTTTACTACAAAATGATGTGAAAACCATCCTGATCACTCATGCATACAAAACAATTTAGTAATTGAACTTTTGTAATACACTTTTGTAATACACTTTTAGTGTTAGAAATGTCATATGCGAGGAGGTGTGAACTATCATGAATATTGATTGTAATTCACATCTGAGGAGACAAAGACACCTCCCCTGGGCCTAAATATGTAAGTAAATATGACTATACATTTTCTTTACATAAAGACTTTATTTAATTTTAGACCTACACTACCATTAAAACAACGGTAGTGTAGGGGAGGGGAGGCTGTCCCCCTCCACCTTGAAGGTGTATGTAGCCACTATCGCGGCCCACCACAGCGCAGTGGAAGGCAAGTCCCTAGATAAGCACAACTTTATTATCAGGTTCCTTAGAGGCGCCCGGAGGCTGAATCCTACCCGGCCAAGCCTGTTCCCCTCCTGGGATCTCTCAGTGGTCCTCTTGGTCTTTCAGAGACCCCCTTCAAGCCACTTGACTCAGTTGAGCTCAAGGCCCTCTCCTTGAAGACGGCCCTCCTGATAGCTCTAGCTTCCATCAACAGGGATGGGGACCTGCAAGCATTCTCTGTCAGCAACCTTGCCTGGAGTTCGGTCCGGCAGACATTCACGTCATCCTAAGACCATGACCGGGCTACGTGCCCAAGGTTCCTACGACCCCCTTTAGGGATCAGGTCATGAACCTGCAAGCACTGCCCTGGGAGGAGGCAGACCCAGCCTTTTCGTTGCTGTGTCCGGTATATGCCTTTTCTCAAGTTCAGAGGTATGCGAGGCTCTCAAGAAAGACCCCTTGTGTCACTACATTCAACACAACGTCTCGTTCCCTCCATCAGGGAATGGAGGTTACAACAGTAACCATGACGTTTTCCCTCTATAAAGAATGCTGCTTGCTCTCAATTCCCTCCATATTCACACATTCTTCCATGTTCCATGCTAGAGAAGATGGTTTAGCTGGCGTTCTCTGCTGTAAATACATTCAGAGTGACCGTTTTTTATAATTGCCTGATCAAATTCATTCTCTGTCTCCATGCCCAAAGGTTTTGAGACAGGTATAACAAATTTTGAAGTTCATCAAGCACAAGTGTACACAAAACACAGTGAACATAAGAACCACATATTATCCCCCCATAAAGATTGCTGGGGCCATTGTTGAAAAACAGTTTTCTCAATGTTCATACACTTTTCCATGTTTAAAATACTAGGGAAATGGTTTATTCTGTCAGCATCCCTGCTGTAGGTACATTTCAGGGTGCTCATCATTTACACCTAAATACAATTAATGCAAAACATTATCAAATTCCCTTCAACCAGCCACAGTATTGGATTTGAGAGGGCTTCCCTCCGCTGTGCCACTGGTTCTGGGGAAACAGACAAGAGCCATGCATTAATTCCTCTGCCTGCCCGTCTATCAGCTTGGCAGCAGTTGAAGGATGTTTTAAACTGGGCACTTCGAACGATTAAGCATGGTTATGTCATACAATTCAGATGACTTGCGTTCCATTCTGGATTTAAGATGTTTGAATTTCACTCTAATGAAATTTCAATTCAGAATGCTGACACAGAAACAAATAATGTCACTAGTGCAGCTGGGGGACTAGTTTGTGATAATAGACTTGAAGGATGCTTAAAAAAAAATGTCACATTCAGATTGTGCAAAAGCATAGGTGTTTTCTCAGATTCGCTTTCGGTGGCAAAGCTTACCAATTTTTGGTCATTCTGCTTGGACTTGCACTGGCACCTCGCATTTTCACAAAATGCTTGGATGCAGCGTTGAGGAACTGCTACCATGGAAACGGACCTGCCTTCTGATGTTGGGCGTTCCATTGGGATAAATCTGTCGCCGCAAGGTGATAACGACAGACGCCTTCTCCACAGGTTGGGGTGCTGTATATGAGGGTTGTCCAGCCTATGGGGTTTGGAAAGGCCAGCAGCAATATTGGTGCATAACCTGGATGGAGATGTTCACGGTGCTTCTGGCATTAAAGTTTTTTCCTCTCTGAGATTAAGGACAGCCATGTCCTTATCTGATCGGACAACAGAACGGCGGTGTCTTACATCAATTGCCAGGGAAGAGTGTGCTCTCGCATTCTTCAGTGGGCATGGGACAATGTGCTATCTCTACGAGCCGTACATGTTTCCGGGCTGGTTGAATTTGGCACGAGTGCCCGGAGAGTGGACATTACATCCTCAGATTATGGAACAAATCTGGAGAAGGTTCGGCAGAGTGGAAGTGGAAATGTTTGCTTCGAGCGAGACATCGCACTGTCCCTTCTGGTTTTCCCTCTCTTCACTGGCACCGTTGTGCATCAATACGTTGGCGCATCAGTGGCTGACAGCGTGTCTTTTCTCATTACTATTGATTAATGTGCTGCATGGGGCAGCATTTGGCACCCCCTGCCGGACTTGTGGAAGTTATGAGTATGGCCCCTCAACGGGATGCTATTTTTAATGATGGGTTATCCTCCGCTGTGGTTGAAACCATTCTCAATGCTAGAGCTCCATCAACTAGGAGGCTTTATATGTTCAGTTGGCATATTTTTGCTTCTTGGTGTACTGCGCAAGGTGAAAATCCAGTTCACTGCCCTGTCGGTACAGCGTTTAAATGTGCTTATCAATGGAGTCTCTGTCAGTAGACATTCTCTTGTCTTTTGTTTTATGCATGTGGTACGCATGCTTAGACCTTTCCTGCCCATCTGCGTTCATTCATAGGATTTATCTGTTGTTTTAGAGGCTCTCTCGGGGGATCCGTTTGAGCCCTTGGCAACAGTCTTATAAGGTTTTCACTCTTAAAATGGCCCTGCTAGTGGCATCAACATAGTTTAGAAGAGTTGGTGATATGCATGCCCTGTTGATCAATCCCTTATGTAAGGATTTTGCATCATGGTGTTCAAAAAACCTTGTTTGTGCTATTTGCCCAAGGTTATTTTCACATAATTTAGCTCGCAGACTATTACATTTCAGGGTTTCTATCCTTCCCCATTTGAGTCGGAGGAGCATTAAAGGTTGCATATGCTTTGCCCATTTTGGCATTTCGAGTTTATGTTGACCATACAAGACAGTGGCGCAAGTCAAAACAATTGTTTGTGTGCATTGCTGGCCACAACAGGGGTGTATCGGTGTCCAAGCAAAGACAGTCTCTTTGGCTTATTGATGTAATTCAAGCACTTACGAAGCATTCAGTTCCCCGTCTGTCGCTCTCTCCACGTTGTGTCGGAGAAGCGACACTAGGGGTCTCTCTTGAGCGCCGAATATGCCTCTGATCCATTGAAAAAAGCCCAATGAGAAGTTGGCAGTCAGTATTTGCATACCCCGCCCCCGGACATACGGGTATAAAGGCGAGGCAAATACTAGAGTTCATTCAGAAATTTTCTTCGGAGCCGATGGTTGTGCATGCTGTTCGTAGTGAATCACACCCGTTCCTGTATTCCTCTGATGCTACTGCATGCTGTTGGATTGAGGGCGCATTACAGCGGCGATTCTTCTCCTTGCACGGCAGTGCATATTGCCCCTGGGCGCTTCGACAGCGCAGTATAAAAACTCAGACGAGTTTTAAAAGAGTAATTTTCTTTAAAAGAGTGATTTTCTTTAAAAGAGTCATTTTCTCTAAAAGAGCAAATACACAGCGGCGTTGAACGTCCTTTTCTGGACGCGTCTTTGTAAAGATGCCTTTCCGCCCCCGTGTAGTTCCTGGATGCGGTAGAGTGCTCTCCGCTTCAGACGGCCACAGGCGTTGTCTCGTGTGTCTGGGCAGCGATCACACTGAGGCTGCGTTTGTGGATGGTTCATGTTCTCACTGCGAGAACATGACCATGACAACGTTGCGGTCGCGGCTCGCTTACAACCGTAAGCAAGCCACTCCAGCCGCACCTCGCATTGCTCCTTCTTCCCACGGGATTGAGGACGGTGCGAGTGGCGCTGGAAGCGATTCGGGGTGGCAGCGGGTGCGGTTCCGTCGGGTACCCCCCCTCGGACCACCCATCCCCGGCACGCTCGTAGACTCCCGTCCGTGCTCGAGGCAACAGCAGCTCGCCTCACAGCCAGCTTGCCTATCCTCTAGAGCTAGAGGTGGATGAGCTCGCCGCTGCATCGGAGAGCGCGGTGTCTGACGCAGATGACTCCCTTGGGCTGTCGCCTTCGGGCCAGCACGCCCAAGCCGAGGCTGACGCTCAGATGTCCGACATGCTTTCCCGGGCCGCCGCCAGCGTGGGCTTGGACTGGAATCCCCCGTCCTCCCCACAGCCATCGCGGTTGGATGACTGGTTCCTGGGGTCCCGACACCGCTCACAGCCGCGCCCCCCCCGCCCGTTTTTCCCGGAAGTGCACGATGAGCTGACGTCGCTGTGGAGGGCACCGTTCACCACACGACATCACAAAGCCACACGCTCATCCGCTCTCGCTACCCTCGACGCCGGAGCGGCCCACGGGTACACGACAATCCCCCCTGTGGATAGGGCTGTTGCGCTCCATCTATGCCCCGGAAACCCTACCACCTGGTGCGGTCGCCCTGTACTCCCTTCCAAGGCCTGTAGGAGAACATCCTCGCTGACAGCGAAGGCCTACAGTGCCGCCGGAACTGCTGCTTCCGCCCTGCACGCCATGGCCCTCCTGCAAGTCCACCAGGCCAAGGCGCTCAAAGAACTGCACGTGGGTAGCCCTGATCCCGACATGCTGCAGGAACTGCGCTCAGCGACCGACATCGCCCTCAGAGCCACGAAGGTCACAGCGCAGTCACTCGGGCAGGCGATGGCCACCCTCGTGGTCCAGGAATGACACCTATGGCTGAACCTGGTCGAGATGCGTGAGACCAACAAGTTTTGCTTTCTCGATGCCCCAGTCTCCCAGTTTGGTCTCTTCGGCGACACCGTCGAGGACTTTACCCAGCAGTTCTCCGCGGTGAAGAAACAGACGGAGGCAATATCACATATCCTGCCCCGTCTGCTCGCTGAGGGCGTCCCCCTGCGAGGAAACAACAAGCTGCTCCGCCTCAACCTGGGCCCAGCTCTCAGCCCACGCGTCAAGCGCTCCGCAGGAAGCAGACGCCCCCCGTCTCACGGACCCCCTCGAGGACCCGGAAGGCTCCCAGGCGCTCCTGAGACGGACGACACAGAGCCCAAGACGTTAGCTCCGGAGATGGTAAGACCACTCCGTCCCCCGGTGGAGGGCCGGGAGGAGAATTTTCCTTTAACTTTTCTTTTGCCGCTCCCCTTAACCGGGGCAGCGGTACCCAAATTCTCAATAAAAGAGCTATTTCCTTTGCCTCTGGGTCATCTGGCCCGCAAATGCCGTTCTCACGGCACTCTGCCCCAGATCTCAACAGTCCCGGCACACTGGACGCGGACGCGGCTACTACATGACCTCCTCCTCAGTCACCAACCCGCCCCCTGCCGGATGTCCAGAGCAAGGTAAGTGCTTTGAGTCTTTTCTGAGCACCAGAGCCTCGAGACGCGTCCGCGCCTCCCGAAGGCGTACTACCTGCTCCACCCCGCTGCGAAGCCCCGCCGGGTACGTCAAAAATAACCGTCCCTTTGGTGCCCCTAGCACGGAGATTGGATGCGTGGCTTTCACTTCCCAACCCGTCTCGCTGGCTGGCCCGGACCATCCGACTCGGTTACGCAATTCAGTTTGCCAGGCCCCCACCCCCCTTCACGGGCGTCCGCTTTACCGCAGTGCACGGCCAACATGCCAAATTCCTGCGCGCGGAGATCGCTACTCTCTTACTCAAAGACGCGATAGAGTCTGTCCCTCCAACCGAAACGAAGAAGGGTTTCTACAGCCCTTACTTCATTGTACCCAAGAAAGGCGGCAGCTTACGACCAATCTTGGACCTGCGAGATTGGTTCGCAGCGGTAGACCTGAAGGATGCGTACTTCCATGTCTCAATTTTGCCGCAACATCGACCCTTTCTATGGTTCGCGTTCGACGGCCAGGCATTTCAGTACAAAGTCCTCCCCTTCGGCATGTCTCTGTCCCCTCGCGTCTTCACGAAAGTCACAGAGGCAGCTCTTGCCCCGCTCCGAGAAGCCGGCATTCGCATGCTCAATTACCTCGACGACTGGCTCATACTAGCCCACTCCCGAGAGTTACTATGCGCTCACAGAGACCAGGTGCTCAGCCACCTCAGCCGTTTGGGGCTTCAGGTCAACCGAGAAAAGAGTAAGCTCATCCCGGTCCAGAGCATCTCCTTTCTCGGCATGAAGTTAGACTCAGTCTCAATGTCCGCACGTCTCACCAACGAGCGTGCGCAGTCGGTGCTGAAATGCCTCGCCAAATTCAGGCCAGGCACTACGGTCCCTCTAAAACTCTTCCAGAGGCTCCTGGGGCATATAGCATCCTCCGCCGCGACCACGCCTCTGGGGTTGATGCATATGAGACCGATTCAGCACTGGCTTCAGACTCGAGTCCCGAGACAAGCATGGCGCCACGGCACGCACCGTGTGACAATCACCCCTGCCTGCCGAAAAATACTAAAACCCTGGACAGACCTCTGCTTTCTACGGGCAGGAGTGCCCCTAGAGCAGGTGTCCCGACGTGTCCTGGTCACTACCGACGCCTCCAGATTGGGTTGGGGCGCCGTGTGCAAAGGGCACGCAGCCACGGGCCGTTGGAGAGGGGCCCCGCTGCGCTGGCATATCAATTGCCTAGAGTTGTTGACTGTCTTCTTTGCCCTCCGGCGGTTTCTCCCGTTAATTCGAGACAAACACGTCCTAATCAGGTCAGACAGCACCACTGCGGTAGCGTCCATAAATCGCCAAGGTGGCGTACGCTCTCACATGTCTCCACATGTCACGACTCGCCCGTCGTCTCTTCCTTTGGAGTCAGCAGCGACTCAGGTCGCTGCCTGCCACTCACATACCCGGCAAGCTCAATGTGGTAGCGGACGCACTGTCACGACAAAGCTTACCCAGCAGAGAGTGGAGGCTCCACCCCCAGTCGGTCCAGCTGATTTGGGAATGGTTCGGCAGAGCCCAGGTAGACCTGCTTGCCTACCGAGAGACCTCCCACTGCCCGCTCTGGTACGGCCGAACAGAGGCTCCCCTTGGGACAGATGCGCTGGCGCACAGCTGGCCCGCGGGGCTACGCAAGTATGCATTTCCCCCAGTGAGCCTTCTTGCACAGGTGCTGTGCAAGGTCAGGGAGGACGAGGAACAAGTCACATTAGTGGCTCCCTACTGGCCCAACCGGGCCTGGTTCTCGGACCTCGTGCTCCTCGCGACAGCCCCTCCCTGGCGAATCCCCCTGAGGAAGGACCTTCTTTCTCAGGGGCAGGGCACGCTCTGGCATCCGCATCCAGACCTTTGGAAACTCCACGTCTGATCCCTGGATGGGACGCAGAAGATCTAGCTGGTCTACCACCTACCGTCGTAGACACGATCAACAAAGACATAGCCCCTTCTACCAGCCAGCTTTACGCCCAGAAGTGGCGTCTGTTCGCAGATTGGTGTTCTTCCAGGGCGGAAGACCCACAGAGGTGCGCAGTTAGGTCGGTGCTCTTATTCCTGCAAGAGAGGCTAAAGGTGTATGTCGCTGCTATCGCGGCTCACCACAACGCAGTAGACGGCAAGTCCCTTGGTAAGCACGACTTAATCATCAGGTTCCTAAGAGGTGCCCGGAGGTTAAATCCCTCCCGGCCAAGCCTGTTCCCCTCCTGGGACCTCTTGGTAGTCCTCACGGGCCTCCAGAGACCTCCCTTCGAGCCGCTAGAATCAGTTGGACTCAGGGCCCTCTCTCTTAAGACTGCCCTGCTGATCATACTCGCCTCCATCAAGAGGGTCAGGGACCTGCAAGCGTTCTCTGTCAGCGACACTTGCCTGGAGTTCGGTCCGGCAGACACTCATGTGATCCTAAGACCGCGTACGGGCTGTGTCCAAGGTTCCTACCACGCCCTTCAGAGACCAGGTAGTGAACCTGCAAGCGAGGCAGACCCAGCCCCTTTGTTGCTGTGTCCAGTATGTGCTTTGCGTACCTACCTGGACCGCACGCAGAGCTTTAGACGCTCCGAGCAGCTCTTTGTATGCTTTGGGGGACAGCGGAACGGAAACGCTGTCTCCAAACAGAGGCTTTCCCACTGGGTTATAGATGCCATTTCATTGGCTTATCACACCCAGGCCGTGCCCCCCCCTTGCGGGTCCGAGCTCACTCGACAAGGAGTGTTGCGTCCTCGTGGGCACTGGCCAATGGTACCACCCTGGCAGACATTTGTATAGCAGCGGGTTTGGCAACACCCAACACCTTTGCGAGATACTACAATCTCAGGGTTGAGTCAGTTTCATCCCGTGTTTTCTCAGGTCCGAGCCAGTAGAACTCGGTAACACGCTGATGGGCTGGCCGGGTGAATCGCTTGCATATATGCCCTTTCCCTCGCTTGAGGTAAAACAGTGCGTCTTTTTTCCCAGGAGACTCCACTCAACGCGAATCCCTGGTCGATTCCTCCCTAGCCCTCATGGGTCCGCAGTTCGGCGGAGGAACCAGGGTTACGTTCCATGTAACTGAGTGTCATTTTACTAATCTTGATGGGAAATTTGGTCCCCACATTGTACACTGATCCAAAAAAAGCAGACCCTCTATCTAATGTCCATTAAGAGATGTTGGTGAAAGTCTCAGGTTCATTCTATTTTTCCCCTGGCTATGTTCATATCAGCTCCAGGACACAGGTTATTCTCTAAATTCTAAATGTATCCCTGAACTGAATTTGGAAAGTCTGACTTTCTTTTCTCTCTCTTTCTCACAGCCCTGAAAAAGAAAATGCCACAGAGAAAGCCAATATGGACTTATCAGCCCTATCAGCCGAAAATGTATTTGAACTCAGGGTGCCAATGATGGCACTAAGATAATACATGATGGGTAAAACATTGTTGGAGGGGAAATGTGTACGAATATATATATATATATATATATTTGTGTGTGTTTCTATGTGTGTTCCTATGGAAACACAAGAAGTTTACGAGCATAATCCAAATATATTATATTTATTTTTAAGTTATTAATGTACAGAGACACTGGGCGACCAGGCATATCAGCTTAGTCTGAAATTATTTTCATTAGAGGAGCAAAAATGTCAAATAAATAAATAAAAATAAATACCATCTAAAATTACTTGACATTTAACAACAGTTAGTTACAGTCCTCAAGTATGATTGGACAAGTCATGTTCCAAGTGGGGTTAAATAGTTTACCCCAAAAGCATAATTCTCTAATTTATTCACCCTCATACAATGCTTTCTTTTGACTTTCAGATCACAGCTGTGATTACTCTTGCTCTTGTAATATTGCTTAATTAACTACTTGTTAATAGAACTGTTGTACTGACCTGATTCATGTGATGTCACTGTATGAAAGCACCACCATGTTTGTGACCCAAAGTCTTTTAATTATGTTTCACTAATTTATTCAGACATGTCAGTTATCTGTACACAGGTCAATTATATTTGTAACATCATCGATTTGAATACAATTAAACTGGAAATGCACATAAGATAAAGTTACTCATTACAGACAGTATGTCATAATTGTAACACATTGTAATAAATAAAGAAAACCACTATAATGTGAATATATAGTTGTGATGAGGAGGATGGCGTGGCCGGGCCATCTGCCGGGGGAGGAGCGGTTTAGGGCCAGGTGACAGCGTGTCCAGGGACCGGAGAACAAGTTTTCTCTCTCCTCTCTCTCACCTTGTGTGTCTCCCGCTCGCCCTTTTCCTCTCTTCACACATCCCCTTCTTCTCCAGGTTCCCAGGAGGCGGGGTGGACCAGCGGCTGACAGAATGGCCAGAAGGGCAGCGTCTTCCCTCCAGAGATCAGTCTGCTCAACGTAACTGATCAGTCCGCTGTTGCCCCAGCCTGAATCGGGTGGGGGAGGAGTGTGATGAGGAGGAGGGTGTTGCCGGGCTGTGAGGGTGTACGGCCGGCGCTGAATCAGATGATTAGTGGGAGAGCGAGTTAAAGGGGAGCCGGAGACACCAGTTCGGGAAAGAAAGAGATGCATACGGCCAAGCTGCATGTGTGTGTGTATTTTTTATGTTTGTTTAGTGTTGAGTTTCTCATTAAACTTTATGTTGATTGTTCAGCCAGTTCCCGCCTCCTCCTTGCCCACCTTTACCTGTTACAATAGTATATTTAATGTGTATATACTAATATTAGTCAATTAACTACACATAATAAGATAATGAAGCACAGACTTTATTCACGCCACCAGACTACAAAGAAAACATATTAGTCTTATACACTAATATGCTTTGGTTGCTTTCTATGTATTCTTCTTGAGTTAATAGCAGCTCTTACATTCGTCATACAGATGTTTTGTAATATTTTGAAAACAACACAAACATTTGTAACTTCTGAATGAGAGATGTTCATGTTGTTGTACTGGTAGACGTGTGCACTCGCTGCCACACATCAGACTCGCCGCTGTACGGAGGTAAATTGTGGATTTTTGTGGATATCGTTTAACAGGTGTTTTTCCATTCGCCACCATTGTTTCCTCCTGCTGATGGTCACACATATGGAGGCTGTGGGGAAAAAGTTAAACAGGTCAATAAAAGCACTATCACACTCGCAGTTGAGCTGTTGTACTGAATATAAGCTGAATCACAGCCATGTGTGATATTGCTTAAATGTTTTATATCTTGATATGACTACCAATAGCATTAAACAGTGATATATGAGCTGAAAATGCTTGCCAGCCCTGAACACACACAGCTTCTTCACCTTGGGATCATTAATAAAAAGAGATCAAGTTTAACTAGTCTCCTATTCTCCCAATCGCTGCACTTGTCCCTTAAAATGACATAATTTCTTCAACTGTTAATATTGACATCGGCAATGTGATTCAGGACCCACTGAAAATGTGCTTCATACATTAATAAGTCACTCACTGAACAGCATCTTTGTTGTTTAAGCTCCATCCATCCTACATGAAAGGGCATATTTAACTGCACATCTTACTCAACACTTCAATAGGAAAGTGCTGGGGATTTTGGAATCATTATTTCAACCGGTTACACATTTTGAATCAATACCAAGTACAAAGCTCAGTCTGAAAAGATAGTTGTATAATGCAGCACTTGTGTCATGGTGATTCTATCGCTGAACAGACCACTGAGGCAAGTTCACAGAGGTGTTATTGCCTGCCGGGTAATATTGGGTTAGTAGATTGTTTGTGTTTTGGTTTGAGTGTCTGTTATTTACAGCTATTCAAGTTAACGGTCATCCACTTTGGTCTCATTTTAGGGAAGTCTCAAATAGAGGCCATTAGCATTTTCAGATAAACAGAGATAGATGGTATTGCTACATGATGAAATCATTTTCTAAACTTTCTCAGTGTCTACATTTCCATTTCTGTCTGCTTAGCAATCTGAATGTATATTCTGTATGTGCATATTTTAGGCCTGTTTGCGTGTACAATTTTACATTACTGAACACAAATAGAAAATAGTTATGGTTAATTGTTTTTAAAATTTGACAATTTGAAGTGTTAATTAATATTTAGCGTAAGTATTAAATGTGATTACAATTCAAGAACCTTGGTTATTACCATTGAGCACACCCTGCCTCAGACACCAATGATAGAGTCTTGCTAATCATTGCTACCAAGTACTGGCAGCTGTGCAGGTGTAATGACAAGGTTTTAAAAATCCATTTGATCACAGTTTAAGTAGTTTTAGTAGAGGGAATGCAGACTGAATGCTGGTGGAGCAAACCTGATTAATTGATGCTTATTGCGGCCTCTTTAATTAGAATTATTTTATTTTTTTTCCTTTTCAAAAAACGAAAACATTATTGTGGCATGTTATGCGCTTGACTCTAATGTAGCTTTTTAGCGGTTGCTATGGTTGTACACCACCTTAAAGAAGCTTGAGTATGTTTCAGGAGTTTGCAGTTCCTTTGTTTTCATAACAATTCAAGCTGCATACATTTGGCATATTGACGGCACTGAACTGTTTTCTGTAGGTACACAGGTAGACAAGTGTTGCTAGTTTGGACAAAGGAAGCACTTGTTCCTCCCACACCATCACACATGACTTTACATGATATACGGTAAAAACATGGATATATACACACAAGCTCAATAACAGTTTTTTATGATTGCTAAAGCACGGTTTTGGAAACGAGGTTCATTTTGTCAAAAACTACACACAAGTAGCAGAACACCTAAGATCTTTTGCCAAATTAAACACTCAAAACTATACAATAATCTATATAAAAAAATAAAAATAAAAAATTGGACACTGTATTGCACAAACATGGTTCATAAGATTGGATTTTGTTTGAAACAATTGCACACTGCTGTGCTCAATCTAAAACACTTTTTACATTTCTACTTTTCTAATTATATAGTCTGGTTTTGATTTGAGATATTGGTAGAGTAAAGTACATGAATTTATTGACCAAACACAACACAAGACCTGTACTGCACACTGATGAAAACATTTATCTCCACATTGTAAAATCAGTCAATATATCCATGCATTTCCAAAGGTTGCATTTTGCAGTGAAAATCTGAACACAACTTTCTCATTCTAAATAGAATATATTATATAAACACAGCAAAAACATTTAGAGACAAAAAAGCATGAAAAAAAAACACCTAAGCATCATCTCTTCGCCTAGCTGGATCTGGCCATAGCACTTCATCCACATCACAGGCTATGTCCTCTCTCGCAAGACAGAGAGGGTATAATCTACTTGAATGGCGAATCCATCGTTGCACAGACCCTACATCAATTATGTCACAGGCGTCCTCTTCGCAGGCATGAATGAGGGGTTTCCTGAGATCCTGGGGACCATAAACCTTCCATGCTGAAAAAACTCCTCAGTGGGGTTACAATGTTTGTTTGAATTTCTCTGAGGCATATCGCATTACTGGCCAAAAAAATATTTTTGGTTCCCCGTCTGTCGCTCGATGCTGTGTCGAAGAAGCGACACTAGGGGTCTCTCTCTTGAGCGCTGAATATGCCTCTGATCTATGAAAAAAGGCCAATGGGAATAAGGCAGACAGCATTTGCATAACCCAGCCCAGACATACGGGTATAAAAGCGGGCAAATACGTTGAGTTCATTCAGAAATCTTCTTTGGAGCCGATGGTCGCAGTTCGGCATCGCAAGAAACTAAAAGAGTTATAAAGAGTGATTTTCTCTTAAAGATTTATTTCCTCTAAAAGAGCAAATACGCAGCTGGCGTTGAACCTCCTTTTCATGACGCATCTTTATAAAGATGCCCTTCCGCCCCTGCGAAGTTCCTGGATGCGGTAGAGTGCTCTCCGCTTCAGATGGCCACAGGCGTTGTCTCGTGTGTCTGGGTTGTGATCACATCGAAGCAGCATTTGTGGATGGTTCATGTTCTCACTGCGAGAGCATGACCATGGTAATGTTGCGGTCGCAGCTTGCTTTCAACCGAAAGCACTCCACTTCAGCAGCCCCCCGCATTGCTCCTTCTTCCCACGGGATTGAGGACAGTGCTGCTGGCGATGGTGGCGATCTGGGGATGGCAGTGGGTGCAGCTACGCAAGAGCAGGCATGTATATTTACGTGCAAAGGCGACCAGTTGTGTCAGGCTGCACGTACCCTTCCCCAATGCCTCATAAAAGATATCGGAGCCCTTTTGGTTACCCTAAGCAGGGGAACAAGGCGACACTTGCCCATCTGGGAACGGACCACCTCGGACCACCCACCCCCCCAGCATGCTCGTTGACTACCATCCGTGCTCGAGGCAACAGCGGCTCGCCTCATGGCCAGTCTGCCTATCCTCTAGAGCTTGAGGTGGATGAGCACGCCACTACATCGGAGAGCGCGGCGTCTGACGCTGAGCATATGCCTTGCCCGGGCTGTCTGATATGCTTGCCCGGGCTGCCGCCAGCGTGGGGCTGGACTGGAACCCTCCGTCCTCCCCAAAGCCATCACGGTTGGATTACTGGTTCCTGGGGGCTCCGCGCCACTCACAGCCGAGCCCCCCCCGGGTCCCGTTTTTCCCCGAGGGGCATGATGAGCTGACGTCTGCATGGAGGGCACCGCTCTCCACACGTCACAAAGCCATTCGCTCATCCACTCTTGCTACCCTTGATGGCGGTGCGGGCCACGGTTACACGGCGATTCCTCTGTGTGTATAGGCTTGTTGCGCTTCACCTATGCCCCGAAAACCCTACCATCTGGCGGGGTTGCCCTGTACTCCCCTCCAAGGCCTGTAGGACAACATCGTCACTGATGGCCAAAGCCTACAGCACCGCCGGACACGCCGCTTCCTGCAAGTCCACCAGGCCAAGGCACTTAAAGATCTGAATGGGGGTAGCCCTGATCCCGACATGTTGCAGAAACTGCGCTCAGTGACCGACCTCACCCTTAGAGCCACAAAGGTCACAGCGCAGTCACTCGGGAAGGCGATGGCCACTCTCGTGGTCCAGGAATGTCATCGGTGGCTGAACTTGGTCGAGATGTGTGAGGCCGACAAAGTGCGCTTCCTCAATGCCCCTGTCTCCCAGTTTGGCCTCTTCGGCGACACAATCGAGGAATTCACCTAGCAGTTCTCTGCAGTTAGGAAACAGACGGAGGCTATTTCACACATCTTGCCCTGCTGCAAGCCTGCCGCTGTGGGCCATGCCCCATCTTCAGGTCAACCGAGAAAAAAGCAAACTCACCCCGGTTCAGAGTATCTCTTTTCTCGGCATAAGACGTGCTAACATCTGACTAAGTCTCGATGTTAGCATGTCTCACCAATGAGCGTGCACAGTCAGTGCTGGACTGCCTCGCAACCTTCAGGCGAGGCGCAACGGTCCCTCTAAAACTTTTCCAGAGGCTCCTGGGGCATATGGCATCCTCCGCGGCGGTCACGCTGCTGGGGTTGATGCATATGAGAACGCTTCAGCACTGGCTTTAGACTCGAGTCCTGAGACGAGCATGGCGCCACGGCACGCACTGGGTAACAATTACCCCCGCCTGCCACCAAATGTTCAAACCCTGGACAGACCTCTGCTTTTTAAGGGCAGGAGTGCCCCTGCAGCAGGTGTCCCGACGTGTCCTGGTCCCGACCGACGCCTCCAGATTGGATTGGGGCGCCGTGTGCAATGGGCACGCAGCAACCGGCCATTGGAAAGGGGCCCCGCTGCACTGGCAGATCAACTGCCTAGAGTTGCTGACTGTATTTTTTTGCCCTGCAGAAGTTTCTTCCATTAGTTCGAGACAAACATGTCCTAGTCAGGTCAGACAGCACCACCGCGGTAGCATACATAAATTGCCAAGGCGGCATATGCTTCCACCACATGTCGCGACTCGCCCGTCGTCTCCTCCTTTGGAGCCAGCCGCAACTCAGGTCGCTGCGTGCCACTCACATCCCTGGCAACCTCAATGTGATGGCGGATGCGCTGTCACGACAACGTTGGCCTGGTGGAGAGTGGAGGCTTCACCCCCAGTTGGTTCAGCTGATTTGGGAACGGTTCGGCAAGGCCCAGGTAGACCTGTTTGCCTCCCAAGAGACCTCCCATTGCCCGCTCTGGTATGCCCGTACAGAGGCTCCCCTCGGGGCAGACACGCTGGCACACAGCTGGCCCTCAGGGCTGCGAAAGTATGCATTTCCCCCAGTGAGCCTTCTTGCACAGGTGCTATGCAAGGTCAGGGAGGACGAGGAGCAAATCACCCTAGTGGCTCCTTACTGGCCCACCCGGGCCTGGTTCTCGGACCTCGAACTCCTCGCAACAGCCCCTCCCTGTCAAATTCCCCTGAGGAAGGACCTTCTTTCTCAGGGACGGGGCATGCTCTGGCACCCGCATCCAGACCTCTGGAACCTCCAAGTCTGGCCCCTGGACAGGACGCGGAAGATCTAGCTGGTCTACCACCTGCCGTCATAGACACGATCAGCCAAGCCAGAGCCCCCTCTACAAGGCAACTTTACGCCCTGAAGTGGCGCTTGTTTGCGAATTGGTGTTCTTCCCAGGCTGAAGACCCACAGAGGTGCGCAGTTAGGTCAGTGCTCCTATTCCTGCAGGAGAGGTTGGAGGGGAGGTTGTCCCTGTCCACCTTGAACGTGTATGTTGCTGCTATCGCGGCCCACCACGACGCAGTAGACGGCAAGTCTTTGGGTAAGCATGACTTGATCATCAAGTTCCTAATAGGCACCCAGAGGTTAAATCCTTCCCGGCCAAGCATGTTCCCCTCCTGGGATCTCTCAGTGGTCCTCACGGGCCTTCAGAGACCACCCTTCGAGCCGCTAGAATCAGTTGGACTCAGGGCCGTCTCTCTAAAAACGGTGCCGCTGATCGTGCTCGCCTCCATCAAGAGGGTTGGGGACCTGCAAACATTCTCTGTTAGTGACGCCTGCCTGGAGTTCAGTCCGGTAGACACCCATGTGATCCTATGACCGCAACTGGGCTATGCGCCCAAGGTTCCTACCACTCCGTTCAGAGACCGGGTGGTGAACCTGCAAGCGCTGCCCTGGGAGGAGGCCCCTTCGTTGCTGGGTCTGGTACGTGCTTTGCGTTCCTACTTGGACCGCACGCAGAGCTTTAGATGTTCTGAGCAGCTCTTTCTCTGCTTTGGCAGACAGCGGAAAGGGAACGCTGTCTCCAAACAGAGGCTCTCCCACTGGGTGGTGGATGCCATGTAATTGGCCTACCACACCCAGGCCGTGCCCCACCCCCCCTTGCGGGTCCGAGCTCACTAAACAAGGAGTGTTGCATCCTTGTGGGCACTGGCCAGGGGTACCTCCCTGGCAGACATATGTAGAGCAGCGGGTTGGACAACACCTAATACCTTTGCGAGATTTTACAATCTCAGGGTTGACTCAGTATCTTCCCGTGTATTCTCAGGTCCGAGCCAGTAGAAAGGTAACACGCTAACAAACTGACCAGGTGGATCGCTTGCACCTAGCGCCCTTTCCCACGGTCGAGGTAAAATTGTACGCTTTCTCTCCCAGGTATTTCCATATATTCGGATCCCTGGACGATTCCTCCCTAGCCCTGTGGGTCCACAATTCAGCTGAGGAATTCGCTGACCCAATCCACTACGGGTACTTAATCTACCCATACTGGTATAGGTGCTCCACAGGTCCGGACTCCTGCGTGGACGACTCCTGTGTGTATTTTCCACGGTACGGTCCCCTTGCGAGTGGACCCGCGTCTCCCTTAGGCAGTGCCAGCTGCCCTCCGGTCGCCGTGCTGTAACAACTCCCCCCTCCTTGAGGCTGGATCTACCACCGCGCCATTTTTTCCACATGCGACCTGAGGGACCCATGTGATGTATCTCACTACTTACCTCCCCATTGCTGGTCAGGTGTGGTCTCCGCAGGGTCTTTTCCCCCTGAAAGAATTATAAAACTGGGTATGACCCCCTTCCCACGATGCGTGTAAGGGCCCCAGCCGCTTTGCTCTATGCGAGAAACATAGAGAGAAAAGAGGCCCGGCTAGGCGCGGCCCATTCCCAGATGGGCAAGCGTCGCCTTGTTCCCCTGCTTAGGGTAACCAAAAGGGCTCCGATGTCTTTTATGGGGCATTGGGGAAGGGTACGTGCAGCCTGGGTACGTGTTACACCTTTGCACGTAAATATACCTGCCCGCTCTTGTGTCAGCAGTACACGTACATGGCTCAGCACGTGGCGTGATTTCAATTGGACCCCTAGTGTCGCTTCTTCGACACAATGTCGGGGAACGTCTAGGTTACGTATGTAACCTCCGTTCCCTGATGGAGGGAATGAGACGTTGTGTCCTGCCGGCCAGAAAATTCCAGAATGAACTCGACGTATTTGCCCGCTTTTATACCCGTATGTCTGGGGCGGGGTATGCAAATACTGTCTGCCTAATTCCCATTGGAATTTTTCAACACAACGTCTCGTTCCCTCCATCAGGGAACGGAGGTTACATACGTAACCTAGACATTTTGGTTTATGGATTACAACATAGTACTACATTATGTATAGTGTTTTGCAAAAAGTGTGAGGCTAAGAATGTGCTTATAGTTGTGCAGATCTGGAGGTTTTGTTCCTTTAGAGTCAGGTTTCACTAACTGTGTGTTATTTTTAATTTTAATGTGTAAGTAATTGTACAAAAATAACTGTAAGACCTACGTATATTGTTATGTGAAGTGAGAAAGTTTGTGAGTCTGTGTGTGTTCTCACACCAACTTATAGTAACAGTCCATAACCACATGTAAGTGTAGACATGAGAGATACTTCAAGGAGAGAAAGCCACTTAAGAAGAGAGAATAAAAGGGCATGCAAAAAAATAAATAAAAGAGGTAGAAAGGGAGAGGGAAAAACAGAAGCACTAAGCAGCACTTCACCAAGCCCCCTCGTACGACCCCGTCCCACTCAAGGTGATACTAGGTCAGGACAGAACTCAAAGGAGGTGAGGCAAAGCTGGCCCATGACCACATTAAAAACAGCGCCTCTCACTACACTTCCCTCTGCTTCCATTTTTAGCCATTTCTTTGTTCACCGGCAGGTCAGCTTGGAAGCCTTTACTTTGAGAAAGAGAGAAAAAAACAGCCTCCACTAGCACAGAACATATCCATTATTATCTGTTAAGAGACATGTCTTCATTGAAATGCTAATACATAGCAAAACATAAATACATTAACATAAGAAACAAAGCCTAACCATTGTAAAGAAAAACAATGTGAAAAGTAGAAAATGATTCAAGAAAAATTCTTACCAAAAAAATTTAATAAATAAAAAGTAATCTCTCTTT
Source organism: Xyrauchen texanus (assembly GCF_025860055.1). Classification (NCBI taxonomy): domain Eukaryota; kingdom Metazoa; phylum Chordata; class Actinopteri; order Cypriniformes; family Catostomidae; genus Xyrauchen; species Xyrauchen texanus. The sequence goes on from NC_068294.1 coordinate 17,274,173, forward strand.
ATAACCCTTTAAGGGGGCATCATGCACCTAATTGTTTTGAGGGGTCACCAGGGTCAACCAAACCCAACCCAACACTGCCATTTATGCAAAGTTCATATTGCTGCAACAAGCAGTATAAATCATAGGGAATGGTATATAACACCTGTATCATTAATGGTTGCATTCGATTGCATATTTACACCTTCAGACAGTTTTACATCACTTTCTTGTGCTCTTGCCTCTTCTTTTGTGCACATATTTTCAATAGAAAGCTGAAGCTTATTTCAATAGTGAGCTGAAGCTTATTTCTAAAGAAGGTGAACATGTAGCCTTCCCCTGAATGAGGTGAATATAATGTAGTTCTTTTTAACATGTATCTATTACCATTACATTCTAATTCATAAAAATGAAATAAAAACTTTTTCAAGAAACAAATTTCATAATCACATTCCTGTAGGATTTAATCTCAGGGTACGCACCGCTTTTCCTGATCAAGAAAATAAATGTACCCTTATGGTCAAGGGGGTCTGGGCAAGGTCCCAAAGTTTTAAATTTTCTTGAGTACATATGTATCTATTGGCTAAATCATTTCTAAAAGAGGCCATTCATACCAGAGTGATATATTTCAACCTTTTTTACATTTTAAGAGGGCATTTTTGGGCCATCATCTGGCACAACATTTCTAATTCATGTTTCACCTTTGTGGTTTTAATAAACTAAAATTATCACATACAACAGTGCACCACGCGTTATTAGGATTTATAATGAATATATCAATGACAGCTAGGGATGTGAAAAATTTCAAAATCGACTAATTGGTGGGTTTTGGCGATGATTAGTCAAAGCCCTGTATAATTAGGTTGTAGTAATTTCCACAAGACACCAATCAGACACGTTTCTTTGACATTAAGACAGCCCTTCAATAGGATAACAGACATTTAAAAAAATAAACAAGCTTAATAAATATAACTTTTGTTTGCACAAAACTGTCAAAGTCATCAAAATGCAAGGGGAAAAAGTCAGATAATAAAATATTGTTATGGTGCTTCGTGTGGTGTAGCGGTGTTTTTCACACTTAGATACATGTTTTATCAATTCCTCTTTTTGTTTGTGTCTTCATTACATAACGTTTAAATATAACTGAAGCAAAAGCAATAGAACAAATAAAAATACCTATAATGTCAAAAACAGCATGTGGTTAGTAACATTATGCATAGCTGCTCATAAAATCATCGTGATATATGCATTCGGGTGTATTAACAAAGTACAAAACAAGAAATAAGACCGTAAAGGGGTTCAATGGGAAGGAGGAGGTGAAAACCGGCTTTTCAATATAAATAATAGTTTAATTTCAAACTCAAACAAAAGACAAACACACACATGACGGACATGTCCGTAAACTATCTCTCTCTCGTCGCACCACCGTCTGTCATCGGCCTTTATCCCTCTCGGATGCTTAATTAGCCTGATAAGGGACCGGGTGTGTATGATCATGACCTGGCCCCGCCCTCCGCCCTGCTACAAAGACTAATAACTAATAACACACACAAAAAAAAATAGATTTGGTGTAATAGTACATTTACAAAGACGTGAAATAATGTAATGCTATTTAATGAGGAGCAAATTTACATACCTCTATTTCATAAATTAATTCCAAGGGCTAAAATTCTTTAGTTTGACCTCTAATTTACAGTGTTTAAGTATTTGAGTATTTAATCCTACACTTACAAATAATCTAAATATAGAAAAAAAAAATGACATAAAATATATTAAATATCAACTTTAGAACAATCAAACCAAACATTAATTTACACAAGGTAGCCTTACTCACTCTTAGTTGGTAGTCTAAGAATCAAAATTCCAGGTTGAACGTCAATGTTTCAAAATACTATGATAATAAATGAATGGCTCATATGTTGGCTATAAATAAATACTGTACATAAATAATCTGTTGATGCATTTAATAATAAATAAAGAACCGAACAGGGCATAACATTTTAAATATACTAACATAGGCCTCACCACGTTAAAATTAAATGTGTTTTAAATACAAATGCATACATTTAAATGTAAATGTTTTAAAATACCATCTTTTTATAATCCGCAGAGATATTTTTTTTTTATTCGTGAGATAATCAAAAATAAAAGAACAAGGTTCCGCCCAAAAATGCTCACAGTAAATAATTGAAATATTCTTGATATTTCATAGAAAATTTGAATAAATTATGCAAGGAAAGGGAACAAGGATGTACAATTTTATAAAAGAGAATAACAGAGATTGGACGAATTCTGTGAAAATGTCACCAAGCAAACATATCTTTTTGTCTTTCGCCTTCTGAAACATGCCAAGAAAATATGGAATACTGTCTCTTCATCACGGCAGTTATCGCAATTGCCTTCACAGTTTGACACATAACAGTTTTTCCCCTAGACAGAGATTGTAAACAGCACGGGTCGTCTCAATCCGTACAGCCACCTGCCACATTTCACAATGGATACAAATTCGGCTGCTGCAGAGGAACTATGCAAAACTGCCTTTTATTACTTAAAACAAAAAAGAAATACAAACAGTTTTTATAATGAATGGAAAGGAGAGGAATGTCTTGGTTACTGTTGTAACCTCCATTCCACGATGGAGGGAACAAGACGTTTTGCCGATGTACTGACACTAGGGGTCGCCCTTGGGAGCCCCAAAAAGCTCTGATCTTTGAGAAAAGGCCAATGGGAATAGGCGAGTGGAATTTGCATGCCACTACCGCAGACATACGGGCTTAAAAGGAGATGGCTTGCAAACACTCATTCAGGTTTTGTGCTGAGGAGCCACAAGGTCCCAGCCATTTCAGTGGGTAGTTCAGTGTTGTGGCAGGAGGGACACAACATCTCATTCACTCAATTAGGGAATGGAGGTTACGATAGTCTCTCCTTCTCTCACTCACTCGATGTTGTGTCGATGTAGTGACACTAGGGGTCCCTGTACAAAAACGACTAACTGAACTGTTTTATGTGGACTGGCGGTGTGAGATGGGCAGATGTCTGCGTGCCTCGTAGCTAGCACACCCGGCCATCACGTAACCTCCCCCAACGCTCTTACAAGCATCAAACGGTCCCCTGCACATCAGCGACAAGTCGACTGCCCAAAATTAGAGACCAGCTGACCCAGCCGTGGGCTCTTCTCTTTGGTTCCCTCCCCAAAATGAACGGAATCGTTCAGCTGGGGGCCATATAGGGTCTGTGTCAGGGGTGTCGGGAGGCATTTGAGTGGAAATACGTCACATGGTCTTACCAAGTCTTGTCGGAAACATCTCATGTGGAGAAGTCCCGTGGTAGGTCCTACCCGAGGGGCGAGGAGTTCTACAAACACGGTGACCAAGGAAGACAAGGTTTTCTAATGGGGAAACCATTTTGAGGAAGATACATCACACAGGGTTACCTTCGGGCAACCAGCACATGTGGAGCACCTACCACTGCACAGGACCTAGTTAGCACACGTACTGGGCCAGCAGCGAGTTTCACTGTAACCTCGCCTGCCACAGGGCTAAGGAGGAAGGACATCAAGGGTCCACAACTTAGTGAACAAGACTGGGGGTAAAAAGCACATGTCTTCATCTCAGGCGAGGTGGGCCTCGGGCGGTTCCACCAGGTGGTGGTGCTCTGTGGGCACAAGTGTACCACAACAGCCTGATCCACCTGGGCAATTGGAGAGTAACCCCTGGCCGCCCCACTGTCGAGGGTAGTGAGAGCGGAGCAGCCCGCGAACCGGGTCAGGGCAGTAAAAAGTGCCCATCACGATCGCGTGTGCGCATCAGGCACCTCCGGGAAGAAAGGTACAGGGGCGGTGCGAGGCCATGAGTGGCACTCTGGCCCCAGGAACCAATCGTCAAGCTATGAGGGTTGGGGGGGGATAACGGAGGATTCCACTCCAGCCCCATGCATCCAACCGTGGGTGGAAGCCCAGCCAAGTCCTTCGCGTCAGAGTGGACGAGCCCGCTCTCTGATGCTGCTATCGACAACTCATCCACTTCGCAAACCCCGAATGAGATTGCAAACCCGCCCTGAGATGAGCCAGCGGTCTCATTCCAGAACTCTACTGAGGCATACGAGCGTGCTGGGTCCGTGGGTGGTTTCCTCGGCAGAGAAGCTCCCATTGTAGTCCCCAAATCACCCCCAGTGCTAACAGCTCTGCCTCATACCTGTAGGTAGAAGGACCGAGGCAGGAAGCTGCTGGGGTGGCTTTCCCTCTGACGAAAGAAAGCTGCGACAGCAACGTTATCATTGTCATGTTCTCACAATGAAGACATGAACCATCCACGAAAGATGTCTCTGTGTTGGACAGTGATCGTGGCCGTCAGAAGCAGAGAGATAGCGAAAGCAACCAGGAAAAATACACATGAAAAGGCATCTTGACAAAGACGCTTTTGTAAGTGCCACTCTTTTAGTAAGAAAATATACTCTTTATGAGGAAAGGCTGCCGGTGCAAGAGTATATAATATGTAATGCACTGCAAATCCAACAGCTTCAGTGGATACAGAGTTGAATGGATCGGCAGAGTAATTCCGCTCACTGAACACAACTGCTCAGCTCCGAAGAAAAAATCTGAATGAGTGGTTGCAGTCCAGCTCCTTTTATACCCGTATGTCCAGGGGAGTGGCATCCAAATTCCACTCGCCAATTCCCATTGACCTTTTGTCAAAGATCAGAGGTATTTGGGGCTCCCACGTTGAGTGAGTGACAGAAGGGGAACTGCTGCTTTTTACCACCAAAGGATATGAACATCGACCGATCAAACATAAATATTGACATAATCTATATTAAACTATAATTTTTTTTTTTTAAGTTCCACTGAGGCGAACACAGTTAGGAAATGTTAACTGCACATAAGTTCATATTAATATAAATAATTAGCTTAACATCATGCTTTCCCATATGTGCTTTACCTTTCCCTTGAGCACGATCCAAGGCAGCCAAGGTATGTCGCCTTTAGCGGAACAGGACTCAAATGGGCTGACAAAAAAAATTACATTTAGCATGAGAATAAAGATTTCTGCCACATACACATTCTTTTTTTTTACATGCAATAATCATTCAATTTAATTATCAAATGTAAAATATGTTTTAGGAAGTTCAAATAATCCATTTAAAATCCTCTTGGCTCAAATATCTGAGGGGGCACATGCCCCCTTACTTTGAATGGCATGACGCCTCTTGACTCTTTATTTAATTCAGGAAAATTAGTGGCCCTTAAATGAAAATGATCCAATGGTCCTCTCTGAAAAAGTCTCTTAATCGTTATCACTGTTTCCAATATAATAGTTATAATATGATTTACTGTATTCCAGGTATTAACCTGATTTCTCTCATGTCAGGACAAGTTTATTCAGGTACCTACAAGGCCTCTACTACTGTAGGAAATATAAAAGGCTTTTTGAGGGTATGTCTTATTAATGCATAAACTCTTGTATAATGTTAATCTCTATGATAACAATTTACACTTTGGAAGTTGCCTACTGCTTTGGGAGTAACGGCTACCTCAGCAGCCACTGAAATGGTTAAAAGTTAAATGTAATAGAGAGACAGACTTTTCCAAGTCTGTAAATTTGTCTCTTCCTCTTCTTCTCTCATCTCCTCACACCTCCGCTCTGTGTGTCTCTGATGTAGTAGATGTTCTGAAGATAGGTCAAAGGACTTAAAGCACACGCTGGCATTTGGACCCATGCCAGCCAGCTGAATTTGTGCCAGCTTGGACAGAGATGAGACACAGAACAGGTGATAGCGTTCGCACACAGATACACATAGTTCAAACTAAAGAGCTCACGAGGAACAAGTACTTTTGCTAGACTTACAGTTCTAATTTAAAAGAATGTCATCTCTCTGTATTCCAAAATTCCTACTTTTAACAGCCAAAGCCAATCTAAATTCTGGACTGAGTCTGACAGGGCTGCGGGTTTTAGAGGCAGTCCAGGGGCTCTGACTGGCCACCTGTCCTTTAGCTAAAGGTTGGCTTCACAGGGATGGTGCCCAGCTGGCAGAGATGGTGGCTGTGCCAAAACAGTGTGTCAGGGAGGTGGAGTCCCTAACAGGGAAAGACAGGACGGGACCTTGCCTGTCACAATATGCATTAGATCAGAATCCTGCTTTTATGGAGTGTTCAAACTGTGAACTAGGACTCTCAAAATAGATGTGCCAGAATTTGTCAGCACACTTCTATAAAGCTAGTATATGCAGGGACACAGGGAATATATTTGCCAGTGTCTTTAAACATTCATAATTCAGAATGAAAGTTTGGCATTAGGACAGCTGACTTGTGATTTTCTGTAATACAGGAATGGTTTGACCTTTTTGTTCTTTTTCAATTTACACAGCTGTGTAAAAAAACAAAACAAAAACAACAACACACTTTTAAAGAATTGTGATTAATACAAAATACATCATACTGCATTTGTGGCCATACAAAAACTACTATATCACCATACAGATCTTTACAACCATCAATATCTTGTTCCAGCAGTTCCATTTCCATTCCAAATCATTAATTATATTTTGATTAATTTAAGTTATTGGAATCTACTGGTTTCAAGTAAGTGCTTTTCTGGTCATTGAAAATCATGCTCCCATTTAGAACTAATGGATTAAATGATGTTCAATAGATTATGAACTCAGTAGATGTGAAATGAGCTTTGGAATGGAGCAGATACTGCATATCTCTCTTCCTGACAGGCAAGTCTATGTTTGAACTCATTTAGTAAAGGCAAACAAAAGGAAGTCACATTATTAATAAAAAACCAAACAGTAAGTGACAGAAAAGAGATTTTGAATAACTAACTGGAAATTAAATTACATTTTGTTCCAGGTGGCATTGAACTAATAACACATGTTGTAATAGGTGAAACATGCTTTTCCATCAGAATTAATGAATTAAATAATTAATTGACTTTTTGGCTGCATGTCTAAGCCATATACTGTACATGCCAGCAGCAGCTGCTATTGATTTAAATGCAAAAGTTTGCACTAAAATAACAAGTGGTCTATAATGCATATGCAATGTCCTGTTAAAGCTACAGCACAAGCCATGATTTGATAGTTGACAATCTTTTATGGTATTTAATCAATACACTACAGCATACTTTTTGCATTGTATGTGTAGATAAATTACTTTGATCTTTACCTTAGAAGTTAATGCAACATGTACTGACTGTGGAGTTGCCTCTAATTTCTAATGTTATTGTTTGAAATGCATACTGTTCTACAAATTTTGCATGACAAATGTAATTTTTCAAATATATATATATACACAGTATAAACAACTGTATATATTTGTGCCAATATTTAGTATCTTCCTAATGTATTAATTTATAGCTAAGTAATTTTTAAGGGAAAAAAATGAATAATATTGTGAACTACTTTAAAATTCCATTCAAATAATGTATTATATACAACAGTTAGTTCCGGTCCTCAAATATGATTGGACGAGAGATGTTCCATGAGCCCTAATAGTCTGACACCATCAGCACTCTGACGCTTCACTGTGTGTATCAATCCAATTTTGTTCATGCTGTTCTAAACTAAAGTGTAAGAGTAGTACATATGTGTTAAGAGTTACTGTATAAGTGTCTCTTACATACATTTTTTATTTTATTTTTGATATTACATATGTTAGCCAGCAGGTGGTGGCAATATATATTTATTGTGTGTAAAATGAGCAGTTGGTGACATGAAGTGAATCTATCAGTCAGTGTTGATTGCTCGTATTACTACTACACGACTACAGCTAGAAAATAGCTTTAAATGGCTTAAACGAACAACTTCAGCATTACGGCTCATCACAGCTGAGAGACACAACAGACAGATTAACTACACAACTCAAGGTGCTTACCTCTTACTGGAGTTTCCATTTTGCTAAAAATGGTGGGGGACACTGCTGTTTCTATATTGAAAGATTATTGCGCACCGGCTACCGTGAAATAGTGAGAATTACCCCCGCTTGGATGTCTATTTTTCCACTGAGGAAGCTGATCTCCAGAAAGCTGACAGCATCTCTGCTTGGGTGTGGCAACAGGTGATCACACACGCTCCGTGTCTCTCTCTCACACACACGCACACACACACACACACACACACACACACACACACACACACACACACACACTCACACAAAGACCCACAAGCACACACACACACACATCCATCCTTGTTTATCCAATAATTTGGTAGAAACAGCACAAGCCATGATACTATTTCTGAAGTAAAATTTTTGTAATTACTAATGGAGGCTTGGAAGCATCATTTGTTTGGAACCAGCAATGGCAGATTATGATCCACTGTATAATAAAGTAGTTCCATACACAAATGTGTTTTTATGACCGTACTCAGTTTTTCCTAATTTGTAAAAATGTACTTGTTCATTGAACTGTTGTATATAAGCAATTTTACACTCGCAATCGTGCTATATGGCCCTAAATCAGTACTGCTGTGATTACCTACGGCACTCGGCCTGCGACCTCGTGCTTGCAGCCGAATCACAGCAGTGCTGATGTAGGGCCATATCGCACTCTTGCTCATGTGATATTGCTTAAATATTCATTATAATGATAATGATTATAAAAAGTGCAGCTTGGACATTCTGTTAAACATTTTTTAATGTTTAACAAAGCATCTCCTTTGATATAAGACAGACAATAACACATTTGCAGTTGCATTACAGGGTGAGTACATTTTGACAAATAATAAATAAATAAATAAAAAATGTGGGTGAACTAATTCTTTAAACTTGACTACTTGTAAAAGGTTTTAGTATGACTAACTACACTATTATGTTCCAAGTTTTCTGCATTTTGTCTATGTAAAAAGTCAAATCATAAAAAAAGTTTTTGTCAACTCATATATATATATATATATATATATATATATATATATATATATATATATATATATATATATATATATATATGTATAACATGCTACATATATATGTGTGTGTGTGTTAATCCTTTTCTAATTCATTACAATTGAAAAGTTACTTAAAAATGGTGTCCACCCAACATGGTGGCCAAAAATAATTAAATAAAATAAAATAAAAATGTGTTCTTACCACTAAAAAAAGCCTGACGTAGTCAACAAGAAGAACATAATGCAGGTGTCTTGAGCAAACTGGTCTCATAGTGACGCTATATAAATTTTTGCAAAACTTGTTATATGTGTCTGCAGGTACAATTCCCAGCAGTTTCCAGGTGAGATGAACTCCACAACAAATGATGCGCTACAACAACTGTGTTTTATTCACTTTCACTCATATCATTAATTCAGTGGCTGATTATGACTTTATAAACACATATTTTTCTCTGTTATGATATCGAGACACTTTTACTCTAACACATCTTTTGAAAAATTATACATTTTAACGCTTGTCTTACAGACCATACTACATAAAGTTGAAGTCAGAAGCTTACATACACTTAGGCTTAAGTCATTAAATCAATGCAAATACACGTTCGTCGTGAAAGCAAATACACGTTCGTCGTGAATGACCACTAACTCTGCATCATTCAATGTTCTTTGAAATGGAAATCAATCTTTGACAGAATCCAGTAGTGCATAAACAGGCTGTATGGTCAACTGAATATCTGAAGCCTCTTAACCCATACGCATGCCTGAATGAGTCTTAGCAGAAGGTTCAATGATCTTGTGGGCATTGTGTGTCAGATGGAGCATTGGATGTTGTTATTATAGACATGCAATATTTGATATGCTCTTGGCAAAGGGTTAATGTGAAATCCTGAGCTTTAGCCTTTAGATCACCTCATCAGACTCCCTGAAACTCTGTTGTTTATAGGGGTAAACTCATCCCCTGGAATGCAGCAAAGAAGACAAAAAGAGGAAGGAGGAACAGTGTGAGTTTGAAGGAAGAAAGACAGTGTGCCTCCCCATAAACACACTAATCATTAGAGTATAAAATACAAGTAATCATCACAGCCATTTTTGTGTGAATAAATATTCTGGATGAATGACTCTCTGCAGTGCAATACCCAGGCATTTCCTCTCTGAGCAAGTGCTGCTGTGGGCTTACGGCAAATAACAGAATTATGCAAAAATGTGTCCGCTCTCTGGATAAAAAGGCTTAAAGCGTTGTATATCACTGTGTATCAGAATTCCATAGGTGCAAGTTGGCGTCACTTAGCATAATGTTCTCTCGCTTGTGTTATGATTAAGCTTGGCTTGGCATAAGTGTTGAAAATTAGGTGCACTCACACCAACAGACAGACTTTAATTGTGCAATTCGACTATTGGTGTGCTGATGCCTGTGTTTTAAAGGAAAATTAGTCCTTTGGATCCATGCTGACATAGTCTCCTGGGTTTTGTTCCCATTACTTCAGGGATGCGTTGAAAATGTTTAAAATCGCTCTGGAATGAGCTTTGATTGAACGCCACAGAGATGCTCCAATCCCGTTGAGGCGCTGTGCGGGGGAACTTGCCCCCTGTTTGTCTGGCTGGCATTTACGGAAAAGTCCCAGGGGGCCACGTGCACCTGCAGCGTTTCTGCCACCAATCCTTCAGTCCTTGGCACCACAAATAACATAGTGAAAAACAAGAGGAAAGGAGGAAACTTGAAAAGAAGTATTGCTTTTGGAGTACAAAACTTCTGCACAATTTTGTATCAGTGTTTTGGAGAAGAGAAAACAGCTGGGAAAGGAAGGGGGTGGAGGGTTGATATTCTTTTGGGGCATTCTCTCTCTCTCTCGTGTTGGAGTCAGAAGTTTACCCGGAAAGTGCTGAGGCGAGCAGAGAGGCTACCCACACCTCCAAATGCCCTACCCTTTCAGTCCTGAACCCATGCTCAATCTGAAAACACGCACCATCAGTTCTCAGTCCAATGTCTGTCGGCCAACTGGGGTCAGCACCTTAAAGTACATAAAATGCAATCTTTGGCTAAAACTTTAATCTCTGACAGCAAACTGCAGTGAAGGGTATAATAGCAAAATACCAAGTGATAAAGTGAAGCGAAAGCTTTGTAAATTACTTTTGAGGAGGTTGAGAAGAATGGAGATGTACAGCTCAGGAGTATTTCTGTAGGTCAATCGTCAAGTTAGTCCCAAAAAAACTCCAGAAATTCATGGGAATTTTACAATTGTTAGGTTTTATTAGCAGGATTACTACTCTCTGAGAAGTTGTGTCCTTTAATAAGTGAAGGGGTCTGTTCCTAAGCGTATCGAGCTTCCTACCTACATAGGCAGTTGCCTTCTATGGCAGCATCCTAACCTAATAAGTTACCGATTTGTAAGCCTTTGCTACACAAATAGCACACAAAGCACAAGGGAGACTCAAATCACTGTTGATGTCAATATAATGCTATAACTAATGCTAATCCACTAGTAAAACAGAAATATTTTCTTTTGTCATCGTTCACTGTATTTCTTTAAGTTTAGCTTCTTTAATGAGTTTAGCGTCTTTAGCTAGTTTAACAACAGTCTGCCGGTCGTTATCGCAAAATAAACCCTGACAGGGTGATCAGGTCTTTTATCACCCTGAAAGGGTTTATTTTGCGATAATGACTGGCTGACTGTACATTATACTGCTTAATAAACTGTCACTTACTAGATAAATAAATAAGTGGACATGAATATTGATTTGCATTGAAATTTTTCTTACAGTATGTGAGAAGAAAGAAATTGTGGAGTCTCTAGAATCTGAATTTCACCTCAGGTTTTTGTCAGAGTTATGTTGGTGTTTAAATGGATATTAATCATTGATTTGAGAATCATTGATTTAAAATAATTTTATTTGCTTACTTTTAGAGATCGCGGAGTGATACGAGAAGTAGGAAAGATGATTCTCAATACCTGGATGACAGGTCTGATATCACTTTTTTGCCTGGATATGCTATTGTTGTTCAGAAATATCAGACTGCTAGTTGGTGCAATTGACCAATCAGAATCGAGTAATTTAGAAAGCTGAGCAATAAATGATAATGACGAATGTCCAACTCAGATGTAGGAACTTCCCTGGTGGACTTGAAGGCAGCAGTAAATGTACACATACAAATATAGTTTTGGTTCACTGAACAATAAAAAAGTTACCATTCTTTGCACCGTTTACATGTCCAGTAGTCATTATGTAATACGGTATATAGATGTTCTTATTTATCTCTACAAAATGTGTCCTTTACTACAATACATATTCAAACCACTTTCCAGCGTTGCATCAAAAGAGTTGTAAAATATCTATGAGACCTGAGAGGTCACATCTGGAGCATCTGCATGCATTGACATTTAAAAAGAGATCTTCTCAGATGAGATGCATAGCACTTTTGTTTGAATTCACAATCTTCTTGCTCTATGAACAGGTACTGTAAATTAATTTCAGCTTAAAGTTAATATAAAACTACAGTGACTGCAGTGTTGACTCCTGGGCTAAAGGTGACAAAGGCAGGCTAATCACCAAACCTTTTCACCTATTATGTGTCACAGTTGCCTCTGAAGCACTTTAACAGTTGTTGAAGGAGTTGGAAGGAGTTTTAGTTGGATGAGTCTGCAGCTAATTAAAAGTTGGTTTAGCAAACTACACTACCATTCTGTTTATTATTTAAGCATGTGAATTATATCACAAAATCAGTAATTTTGATGTCTGGCATGAGTCCTATGCTCTAGACAAGTGGAGTTGGGAAATACTGATAGGAAAAAAGGTTATTTGGGGTTCTATATAGAATCCTAGGGTTCTTTAATCATCTACAAAGAAACTTTTATGCAAAAAAGGTTCTATTTACAAAGATTTACAGAACAGATAACCAAGTCAATCTTTTACAAGTCACAAGTAAATCTCAAGTCTTTGCATTCAAATCTCAAGTCAAGTCGCATGTCAAGACAGGCAAGTCTAAGTCAAGTCACAAGTCCTCAACTTTAAGCTTCAAGTCTTAAACAAATCATTAGTGTTCTTTACACAAATTAGTGTACGAGTATTAATTACTATAGTAAATTTATACTAATTTATATCAGGAAGGCTTTTAAAGTATGTTAATCACTTTCCAGTTCAATTTCATGTGAGATAAGGTATAGTCTATTTTCACAAGGGCACTGATCTATCTTAGTTCAATATGTATGTTTGGGGATGTGCTTTAAAGTTGCAAGTGTGTCTTAAAGAAATATTAACTTGTTCAATACAAGTTAAGCTCAATTGACAGCATTTGTGGCATAATGTTGATTACCAAAAATATTATTTGTGTCCCACCATTTTCTTAAAAATAACAAAACAAAAAAAGGAGGTTACTGTGAGACACTTACAGTGGAAGTGAATGGGGTCCATTTTTGGAGAGTTTAAAGGCAGAGATGTAAAGCTCATAATTTTATAAAAGCACTCATATTTGTAATAATTATTCTGTTAAAAAATGCTGGCGATTGAGCTTAATTTTTTATTAAACACGGAATATTCTTTTAACAAGCACAAAAATGGCACTGTCACATCCATGCCATTTGTGATTTTAAATTAATATTAATTTTTTATTTGACTGTAAGGACAGAAGTATATTAAAAGGCAAATTATTTGATGAAAGTGGAGTGCAGGATCTCATCTTTGATATATACATTACATGGACAAAATGTTATGTTTACTTTTCAACAAATCAAGGCGATTTTCCATGTATTCAAGTACATACATTTCTAAATGCTAACTTTAAGCAAGGACCTTGTGTGAACCCTGTAAACAGTGTAGAAAAAAGTGCAATATGGGTCAAATCAAGCAATATAAAAAGCATTATGTTTGTTGCATATTTTGAAAAATAATAAATAAAAAAATTACGAATCACATCGAGCCTTCATAAGTTTCGTAATTTTGTTTTGGTTCAATATATATCTAAATTGGACATCCCTAGCTAGATAGTTAACCCAACTAACATGATAAGTTAAATGCTACTGAACCATAGCTGATGTGTAACAGTTAACAATCTTAACTTACTTCTGTCTCTGGGCTTTCAGATACCTCACAAAATTGGACGTTGTTGATAAAGTGTCTGTAATTTTTTAACCAAAGTTAATACATCTTGAAATCCTTTTGTTGCCTTTGATATTGTATTCTTTATTTCATTGATCATGTGATCTTCAAACATGGTCCTTCTCTCGTGGAAGTTGATTGTCTGGTTGTCTGATTAGTTGAATGTGCAGCACTGAAATGCAGATAGTTTTTTGGGAAAATTAATAATTGATTTTCTGCACATTTTTAAATGTACAACTCTGTACTTTTGTTTTAGAAGGTATAAAGTCTTTCCAATTCAGAGGGCTCAAGTCCTAGTCAAGTTGCAAGTCATTGTTGTCAAAGTCTAAGTCGAGTTGCAAATCTTCTTAGATTATGTCATGTCGCAGTTCATCAAATTTGTTAATTGAGTCAGAGTCAAGTCAAGTCCAAGTCATGTGACGCAAGTCCACAACCCTGCAAAAGGGTTATTTGGTTTGTCAACTGCTTAATGTGTGTATGTATGTACGTACTGTATGCATGTATGTATGTATGTGTATGGATTAATTACATTATTATAGTTTTGTTTTATAAATAGTTTTGAAAGCTACACTACATTATTTTTGCATTTCATATTGCAGAAAAATACAACTTTTACAGTGTACTTCTGCAGCTTTGGGTTTGATCAAAGAAGGATAAATGGCAGCTGATCAGATCCAATGTCCTTTCTCTTTTAGATTACATGTTTATTTTTGTATTAATATACAGTCTATGGTGTAGTCTAATCTTGACTCATAATTCAACAAAAGATGCCCAATTTTTTTCTTGAGCATGTTTAGCGCTGTTTTTACCCCTTCTTTCTATGCAGCGCATTAAAGCTGCACGTTCGCAGATAAGCAACGAGCATATTTCAAATTTTAACGGTCACAGAAAGTCGGTTGAGCTGAAAGCTTGAAGGTGACATTAGCCTGGTAAGTAAGAGAAATAAATACATTTATATATTTTTTTTATTTTTTATTTATTTTGACCAAAATCCTTGTTATTTATGACTTATCCATTTATTTCAGCATGCATAAATAATAAATTTTGACAAAACTGTTTTGTCCAGGCCTGCAATACTCGCCGACAGGAGGCAAGTAATTTCAAACTTGAAACACTAAAATCTCTCTTGTGGATTGAAAAGTAATCCTCATAACAGGTTATGTAATGATTTCTTTGCATCTAGAAAACATGGGGGAAACAAAACATGTTTCCAGAAGCACATCAAAGCATTGAATTAAGCCAAATGCACTGGTATAAAGAGATTAATCAATCTCTATTCAAGAGTGTGAATTTGCCAAATGTCCGAAGTCAAAGAGAGGAAGTGATGGAAATTTTCAGTTTCTCAATTTGTGAGTATTTGTGGTGTTTGTTGTTGTTGTGTTCTGTTAACTGTTGTTATTCTGAGTGTCCACAAGATGACAGCCTAACCTCCTTAACCCTCTGGGGTTGATGGACGCGCCGGATATTTTCGTCATTACAGTGGAAACAACTTAAAATACTTTCATTTTTGGGAATACAGATAAGTGTAAGACATCATTAGAGACTATAAAGGGTCTACTTTTATTTGTGTACACTCACAATAACAACAAAACCTTGTGCTTTTGTAAAATAAAGAAAATAAAAAGGGTGAGCTGTCAGCAGTCTCCGTGTTCACGAGCATATTTCTGAAACACGTCACAAAAATGAACTGAAACTCTGCAAATACTTATCACACAAACATGAAACATATGTCTAAAGAAAGCTTAAAATGTCTACTTTTAAATAAAACAATTCAAATTTAAAACAAATACTCTTCTGCTATGTGATATGAAACAAAGCGATGAACAGTGTTTACTGGTTCATCTAATTAGAGGTAATGTGATCCCACCCACAAGCAGAGCGCACTATTCATACTCTTAATGTGCTGAGGCGATCAATGCAAATTATGAACGCCCCCGACTGTGCCTTAAAAACAAAGTCATTCACTTTTCTGCGCATTTGTAACAATACACAGGCGAGGAAACTCATGGATAGTAAGGAAGAGTTAACATTTTCCTCAGAAGAAGAGCAGGACTCTGATGAACGTTTGTATTTTGAAGAGAGACTTGAACCAGCCGAGGATATAATTTCAAACGAGTAAAGTCATTTAGTTTTCATTAGTTGACATGCTATTTTATATAAACATGTACATATTTTACTAGTGGGACTGTTTCCAGACTTGTCAGCCAGGATTCAGAGTATTGAGATTTGAAATATGACTTCTAATAAGCAAGTTTTAGTTACATTTAAATGTTGTTTCGGCTAAAGCAGGTATTCAAATTGTATGCTGTATGATATAAATATGGTATGTAATATGATATAAAAATAATATGAATGTTTAGATTATATTTTAACTAGTGTTTATGCTGCCTCATTATCATAAACAAAGCTTGTGCTTGCAAATATGTGTTCAGGTTAAATGAGTAAAATTCACTTTAAATATGCCCTTATTAGAAAATCACCATCTTATAATGATTTCTGATGGATCATGTGACACTGAAGCAGTAATGATGATGAAAATTCAGCTTTAATCACAAATTGCCTTTTACAATATATTCAAATAGAAAACTGTTTATACTGTATTTTGGATCAAATAAATGCAGTCTTGGTGAGCAGAAGAGACTTATTTTAAATGTAGTGTAGGTCTAAACTTAAGTAAAGTCTTTATGTAAAGAATATGTATAGTCAGATGACTTCTTTTAACTTAAAACTTGATTTTGATCATTAAGTCTCCTCACATTTATTCTCTTTCTGTCACATTTCTCATTGATAGGCCCAGGGGAGGGGTCATTTGTCTCATCAGGTGTGAATTACAATGAATATTCTTGATAGTTCACACCTCCTCGCATATGACATTTCTAACACTAAAAGCGTCTTACAAAAGTTAAAGTACTATATTGTTTTGTATGTGTAAGTGATGATAATTTTCATATCCTTTTGTAGCAAAAACTCTAGGCTACAAGATCCAGTTCTCAAAAGTCTTGTGGACAAATGTTTAGTATGTGTTATATGGCCTTAAACATTTAGTTTTTTTTCAAAAACCACACATAAACGTTATTTTCTCAAAAATACAAACATGTTCACACATGTTGCTCACATATTATTGTAGCCCAGTTTGTGCAGAATACAGTGTTATCAAACTTTAACCATTAATATGTTTTTAAGTAACTGAAAAAAGCACAAACGTCAAGGCATGTAAAAACTTCTCCAGGTCCCAAAACACAGCCTTGCTCAAGGACACAATGGTGGTGGCCGTGGGGTTAGAACCTGTGACCTTCTGATTAACAGCCCTGTGCTTTAGCCACTACGCCACCACCACTCAGAGAAGTTCATTCTCCATTCCATACTACTTGTTACAACACCACAAATTGGCAATGAGGATACCAGCACTGCAGTTTTCAACATCTCTGCTCTGAACGTAGCTCTGCATAAATGTTTTTAGGTATGCTGGAGCAGACCCAGTGACTGTTTTGCATGCCAGCATCAGGGCCTTGAATTTAGTATGTGCATGAACCGGCAGCCAGTGGAGAGAGACAAAGAGTGGTGTAACATGTGCTCTCTTAGGTTCATTAAAGACCAGACGTGCTGCTGCATTCTGGATCATATGGAGAGGTCTAATAGCACATGCAGGAAGGCCTGCAATGAGAGCGTTACAGTAGTCCAGTCTAGTTATGACAAGTGACTAAACGAGTAGATGTGTGGCATGTACAGAGAGGAAGGGTCTTATCTTCCTGATATTGTAGAGTGTAAATCTACATGATCTTGCAGTCCTTCCATGACATCTATACCAGGCAGTGTGTGAAAAAAGCTCAGAGGATCATCAGAGACTCCAGCCACCTGAGCCATGGGCTGATCTCACTGCTACCATCAGGCAAGCAGTATCGCAGCATCAGGCTGGTATCCCTTCAGCCGACCACCAGAGGGAGCCTTCTCCCAAATACTGACACTATACTGTTTCTTCAATCATGACTTCCTGTTTAAACTTTATAAATAACCATGGTTTTCTATTATGACTTTTTGAAATATTGCCAGTTTCACTGCCTTACCAAGCATTATTCTCATTGTCTGTTTCAATTCATACCTGTTAAGACCATTGTGCCTGTTTTATTGGATTACCGTTTTTGGATTAATGTTTTTCTCTGTTTGCCTAGTTGGGCTGATTACTTGTTAATGACTAATTTGCCTGCTTCACAACTACGTCTCTGCCTTGTGTTTTGGATTTGGATGCTGATTTTTAATAAACTTCCAGCTTTTGGATTCTGCCGTTGCCTCCATGTCGAGTCCCTTACATGCATGTACTTCAACTTTTGTTCAAGGGGATAGAGTGAGGATTCCGAGGTTGGATCCTAAAGCACCCCCCAGATTCCCTGCTCCTCTAGAAGTGGAAACGCATATGGGTTCAAAAACCTTTCTCCTAAGTGATGGGAAAAAGTGGAATGCCATATATCTGGATTGTAAATCCTAAATGTCACAAGGACTATGTAATGACATAAAAATTTATTCTTAAGGACAGTCTATGTCTGAACTACATGATCTAAAACAAACTGAAAACGTACTTTAGAATATGATCTAAATTTCATAAATAAGATATAGTTGCATTTGAATTGTAAACAATGTCAAGATGGTTGGTTGTTCCATGGTATTCATTGTTATGGCAGACAATTCTTCATATTGAAACTGCTAGTCGCTGCTGTTACTAGGTTAATTAATTTATGGGATGGACAGTTCACTTAATTACTACTGAAGTATTAGTTTTAACAGAAAGCAACAGTGTGGGGCAGGGCGTTCCGTCTGCCAGGGGCCGGACGACTGCCTCCAATCCACCCGGGAGGCACGGCTGTTGACCGCTAGAGGGTGGAGGAGTGGCCAAGGACCAAGCTACGGCGTATCAGAGAACCGGCAAGTAAGTGTTTTTTTTCTTCTCTCTCTCTCTCTCTCTCTCTCTCTCTATCCTCTCTCTCCCCGTCAGCCGCTACGTGTTGGCCTTTCCCTCTCTTTTAAATTTAACTTTGGTTTTTAGGAGGTACTGCACTGTTAAAGGGAGTACCCCCTGTGTTTTTAATTATTGTTGTTTCTCTCTTTAAAACTTTACTTTGGTTTTTAGGGTGTACTGCACTGTTACTGGGAGTACCCCCTGTGTTTTTAATCAGGCTAATCAAGCGTCCAAGAGGGTTAAAGTCTGACCGAGAACGGCACTTAGAGAGTGTCCTTGGGCAATTTACAGACAGCTGTCCGACACCTTTGTGTGTTTGTCTTTTTGTTTAAGTTTCTTATGAAAATATTACTTATATTCTCAAGCTGGTTGTCGCCTCCTCCTTACCATTAATCTCTTTACAACATTTTATATGGTTATTTCACTTTCTAGGTGTTATAGTATATTAACTATTCAATTTGCATATATATATATAAATGAGTAAATTGCGTTAATGCTCATGCACAGTATTTTTATCATGGCCACTTACAAATACTGTGAATACTTCTAGATACTTTATCCGAATTGTTTAGATTTTTAGAATAAACCTGTTAAAATGTATAACACTGCTTGTATGCTGTGTAAAAATGAGGTCAGATTTTCACATTGATCAAACAAAAACGGCAGACGGGCTGAATGAAAATGAAAATTCGCTCTCTGACAGTAGGTGGTGCTTATGCAGCAGAAACATAGCTTTTACCCTGGTAACGCCTGTACACAAAGATGCCCTGCACTTATAAACAATACTTTATTAGGCATTATACCAGGGGTTGGGAGCCATAAGTGGCTCTTTGTTAAATATCAAGTGGCTCGCAGATGTCTCACCATTCACCAACACATGAACAATTAAAACTTTCTAGAGATAATTTTCAAACAGAAAGTGTGGGTGCAATTGGGTTATTTTTTATGTGCACCCATGGTGTGATATAGCACCCGCCACCTGCAAAATGCGACGAGGCCCAATCCAGTTTGCGAGCTCCTCGTCCAAATGTATTTCATGCGTGAGTAATTTTGCTCATCTACCCTCAACAGGTGAGTGACCGGTAAGACATCTCAAGTGACACATGACAAGAAATACTGTTAGTCAAAAAGATCCGCTTGCGCTCATTCTCTGTTTGTTCAGAGGTGTGCAACGGGACACTGTCTTGTAAAACAAGAGTTATGTAAAGAGTTATCATTCCTTTTTCTCTATTTCATTCAACAAAAAACTGTTTGGAAGAATAATGTAATCTATGAGGATACTGCAAATAATCTCTGATCATCTCGTGTGGTGCTGTGAGTTTAGTTTGCTTTATTTTCATGGAGCAGTTCGCTCTTACACATTGTGATCGCAAATCTGCAGGTTCAGTAATATATATATATATATATATATATATATATATATATATATATATATATATATATATATAGGTATCTTTGTATTAAAGAATAAAAGACAAATATTATTAAATCATAATGTAATACAAGACATGTTCACCTTGAACCTAAAATTGAGTTCTATTTTATTTTCTTTAGGCAGCATAAACTGTATTAACACGTGCAAAACAAACTCCAGGAACACAATTTTAATAGAATTTACTCTTCTGCAGTCTTTTATTTTGTGATC
This sequence comes from Xyrauchen texanus, assembly GCF_025860055.1. Taxonomy (NCBI): domain Eukaryota; kingdom Metazoa; phylum Chordata; class Actinopteri; order Cypriniformes; family Catostomidae; genus Xyrauchen; species Xyrauchen texanus. The sequence continues at coordinate 17,294,722 of NC_068294.1, forward strand.
CTTCATGCATTGCACTCACTGAGTGTTTCCTTCTCCAAGTCCCACAACTGCAGGAAGAAAATCCATAAATGAAACTTGGAAAATGCCATTCTTGTAATTTGTATTCCTTTCCTGGGCATTGTTTTAAGGTTCTGTATTTGCACATTCTGCTTTAGCTCACCTAGATTGGTTTATTGTTTATTGTTTTCATTTATTGTTTTTCTGCCTTTGAGACATCCAGATTACACTGCCAAAAGCATCCAGGCCCTGTGTCCACAGCCACTAGCCATGCGTCTTTCACTAACCACAACCCAGCCATAACCCCCTTCAATATCTGGACTAAAACCAAAGCCTGGCATTCCATCTGTGCATCTCTACACACCCTCACCATCCTGCCTGTTCATCCAAAAACACATAGTGAGGTGACAAAGGGAGCCAGGGAATAAACACATATACAACCACCCTTGAACCAATTCTGTGCAAGAAAACAGGACAAACCATTAACAAGCTAAAATATAATATAACTCACTACTTATAATTGCTCTGGTTAACTATAATTGTGTGGGTAATAAATATGTCATTAATGAGTAAATGCATCATAAGTGCACACAAGGGACACATTCACTAACCGTGTGTACACACATATTTGTGCGTAAAATCTGAAAACATGTTTTCATGTTTTCATGTTCGCAATTAAAATGTATCAATTTACAAACAAAATATTTAGGACAAACTGAAACAATACATAAGCAACAATCGTATACTCCTGGTGTGCTTATGAACATAGAATAAACACGAAATGTATGAAAATATACACACTGCATACAAACATATATATATATATATATATACACACACTTTTCAATCAATGAATTGTATGCAATTTGAATACAACTTAATTACAGTTGGATAAGGTTCATATCACATTTTTTGAGACACTCATGCAAAAAGGTTTCTATCAGAATTGTTTGGCACATTGTAATGCTCATGTCAAATACATGGCTATTATAAAGAACAAATGTATAGTCATTATGCGATTCAAAACTTTAATGATTTTGATGAAATGGTAAGGGCACAATTGTTTGCATACTGATTCTCACAGATAATATTCAACCTTAATTATACTTGGATTTATTAAGGCTAATTGGATACCATTTAGCATTATCAGTTTAATTTCTTCACTATAAATGCCTAACCTACCAAATACCCACTTCACCATATGTTAGAAATGGAATTACATTATAACAATAGAGGTCACTCCTTGGGTTACTTTACTTTATAAGAACAATTTTGTTTACAACAAATAAATGACAATTGCGTAATAAAATTGGAGAGGAAGTGACTGTGTAATGCAGACACTGATCTGTGGCAGCAGAAGTAATTTCTAATATGTCAAGCTTGAAATTGCTACACAGACTCTGCCAAAAATATGGATGTTTGTTTACAATCCATATCAGGAGGTGATATCTAGGTTTAGTGAGTAAATACAGGGGTTGGGATGTGGCATGTTAATTAGTACTCAAGACTTTGTTTGCCTTTGCAAATGATTTACTAAGCTTGATAAAACAACTCTGAGTAACAGCTGCAATGTGGAGAATTTATCATGTGTCCAACAGCAAATCCACACACTGTTAGAAGAAAAGGTTCCATATAGAACCCTAATGGGTTCCATCGCTCGCTTCATATTTGGAACCCCTAAAAGAATCTATCACTAAAGGGTTCTTTGAGCCAGGTGGAAAGGTTCTATGTAGAACCTTTTAGGGGTTCTCAAAATGCAACCATAACATTTGGAATTTGTTTAGTTTTTAATTTGTGTATATTTTGTATTATTATGTGGGGGACTCAAGTTATATGACTTGACTTGAGTTTGACTTGAGTCGCAAATTTAAGGACTTGTGACTTGCTTGACAAAATCAAGAAAATGACGACTTGAGAACCAGTGAATCGAGACTTGACTTAAACTGCAAGACTCGACAGTGACTTCAATGTTTTTGAAAAGGGTTTAAATCAAGACTGAATTTACTATGAATTCAGTGACATTAGGTTGAAAGTTCGAAATTCAAATCGGTGGCTGAAGCTGGAAGTGTTTTTCAACGTATGGCAAATGTGAGCTCCAAGTCAAGTCAAGTCATTTTTATTTGTATGGCACCTTTCACAACACACATCATTTCAAAGCAGCTTTACAGAACATCATGCATTAACAGAAGATAAAACTTTAATATCTATAATGTCTTAGAGTCATCACTGTGTAGTTTGATAAAACCAGTAATTAAATAATAATTGTATTTATAACCCCAGTGAGCAAGCCGAAGGCGACTGTTGCAAGGAACAGAAAAATCCATAAATTGTTGGTTAATGGAGAAAAATAACCTTGGGAGAAACCAGACTCACTGTGGGGGCCAGTTCCCCTCTGTCTAACATCATGAAGAAAATGGCAATATTACAAATGTATAGTGCATTTCAGTGTTTAAAATTATTAAACTAAGTAAGTGTTAAGGGACAGTGTTTAAACAAAGATTTTGTACGAACAGTAAGATTAATGACTAATGTCTTTGAAGACCATCCTGGATTAACTGCAGACGTTCACATAGATGCCATTGTCTTTGTTAGTTGGCTGATTAGGTGTTTTTTTGGCAATTAATTGAGTCTATGTATTCCATTTCAAGAGTGTAGTCCATCGTTATACCAGGCAGAGAGATCTGTGAGGTGCATTGCAGTTCAACATGGCTGGTAATTTCGGTGAGGTCTATCCTAAATCCAAGGTTCAGCCAGTGGCATATGAAGTATCCCATGTCTTATGGTTGGAGTTGGCAACAGGTCATCCTCTGAAGTCCACCTTAATAGACTGAAGTGATGTTTGGCTGGCAACGGCTGCTATTAGTCATCATCACACAGCGACACGTAGCAGTGGACTTCAACACAAAGCAGGAGTGGAGCTGGATCCATCCGGTTCTGGTGACATCAGGATAGGAGTCCAGAGGTTGAGACAGGGAAACATAATAATAAAAAAATATTAGCATGGATGCTATTCAATTTATTGCAGAGTTATAGATCATGATCACTGTTTCTAGTTCCGGCAGACCTAACTAAAGCGGACTAATTGTGAATCTGCAGTCCAACAGTGTTAGGGAGACTGTTCCATAGTTTAGGAGCCAAATATGAAAATGATCTACCTCCTTTTGTGTATTTTGATATTCTAGGAACTATTAACAGGCCAGAATTTTGTGATCGTAATGAATGTGATGGAAGATAGCGTGGTTGAAGGTCACTTAAAAACTGCAGAGCTAGACCATTCAAAGCATGGTCCATGTACCCAGGCAGGGCAAAAACATAGCTGGCACTGAAACATGCAAAGAGATGTTGAAAACTGCAGTGCTGGGTATCCTCATTGCCAATTTGTGGTGTTGTAACATGCGGTAGAAAGATCCCAAGTGTATAATCCAACAATCTTTAATCTGGAATGGAGATTCATACATCCATTGCTCTCATCATCTGCTCACTCACTCCTACTATAAGCAGTTCTCCATCTTAACCCTCTGGGGTCTGAGGGTGTTTTGGGACCTGGAGAAGTTTTGACATGCCTTGACATTTGTGCTTTTTTCAGTTAATTAAAAACATATTAATGGCTAAAGTCTGATAACACTGTATTCAGCACAAACTGGGCTACAATAATATGTGAGCAACACGTGTGAACATGTTTGCATTTTTGAGAAAATAACGTTTATGTGTGTTTTTTTAAAAAACAAAATGTTTAAGACCATATAACACATACTGAACATTTGTCCACAAGACTTTTGAGAACTGGATCTTGTAGCCTAGAGTTTTTGCTACAAAATGATGTGAAAATCATCCTGATCACATATACATACAAAACAATATAGTACTTTAACTTTTGTAAGACACTTTTAGTGTTAGAAATGTCATATGCGAGGAGGCGTGAACTATCATGAATATTCATTGTAATTCACACCTGTTGAGACAAAAGACCCCTCCCCTAGGCCTATCAATGAGAAATGTGACAGAAAGAGAATGACTGTGAGGAGACTTAATGATCAAAATCAAGTTTTAAATTAAAAGAATGAATCTGACTATACATATTCTTTACATTAAGACTTTACTTAATTTTAGACCTACACTACTGTTTAAAATAAGTCTCTTCTGCTCACCAAGACTGCATTTATTTGATCCAAAATACAGTAAAAACAGTGTGTGAACTCTTTTTACAATTTAAAAGAACAGTTTTCTATTTGAATATATTGTAAAATGCAATTTGTGATCAAAGCTGAATTTTCAGCATCATTACTTTAGACTTCAGTGTCACTTGATCCTTCAGAAATCATTATAATATGCTGATTTTCTAATCTATGGGCATATTTAAAGTGCATTTTACTCATTTACACCTGAAAAGATATTTGCAAGCACAAGCTTTGTTGATTATAATGAGGCAGCATAAACGCTATTTAAAATATTATCTAAACATTCATAGAATTTTATATCATATTACATATCATTTTTATATTATACAGCATACAATTTAAATACCTGCTTTAAACGTTCATCGGAGTCCCGCTCTTCCTCTGAGGAAAATGTTAAATCTTCCATAATATCCTGGAGCTTTCTAGTTGGTGTACGTTGCAAACGCGCAGAAAAATGAATGAAATGTGTTTAAATTAAACCTCACAGTCGCCTATGTATCGTTACAAACATGCAGAAAAGTTGAGTTGTGTTGTGTTTACATCAAACCTCACAGTCGGGGGCGTGTACATATGCATTGATCTTCTCAGCACATTACCGTATGAATGGTGTGCTGTGCTGGTGGGTGGGATCACATTACAGATAATTAGATAGCCTAGTAAAAACTGTACATCTCTTAGTTTCAAACAGATTGCATTGCAGGAGAATATTTGTTTTAAATGAATTGTTTTATTTAAAAGTAGACATCTTAAGCTTTCTTTAGACATATGTTTCATGTTTGTGTGATAAGTATTCGCAGAGTTTCAGTTCATTTTTGTGACGTGTTTCTGAAATATGCTCGTGAACACGGAGACTGCTGAAAGCTCACCCTTTTTATTTTATTTATTTTACAAAAAGCACAAGATTTTGTTGTTATTGTGAGTGTACATAAATAAAAGTATACCCTTTATAGTCGTTGAAATTCTTTCTGTATTTCAGGAACGTTTCTGTTAATTAATTTTTTTATATATTCAGTTGTATCCGAGATATATAAGTTAATGATTAAACATACTATTCTGACCGGGAATTTTAAGAATCCTTTACACAAAGGATTGGAAATCAACTTTGAAAAGGACAGCCAAGTTGACCATGTTACTCTGAAAATCCACTTCTGATTGGCTTAGAGCCAAGAACCAAGAAACGAAAGAAAACACATCAACACACAATTACATCTTAAGAATTTTGCTGAAAGTTCTGGTGTATTATTTAAATACTTTGGGTAATCCGATTGCAAATCGATGTATACTAAACAAAGGATTGGTTTTCTATGTGTTGATAATTTCTTTCACATTCTGTCACTTTACTCACCAACCTGTTCAATGTTTGTTTGTGTTAGATTAGTTTAGATTATCAATAGCGTTTATACTCTAAGATAATTTGACTGTGGTATATTTTGATAAATAAACTTGTCACTTGATTTTACAAGATCTTGCTTCAAAGCTCATACCTAAAATATGTGTGTGATATTATTTTCAATAAGCCATGAGAATAATATTACTTCAAACACTGAATTAATTAACACTAATTCCTTAAAATAGAAAATGTGAGTGGATACAACGAGATAGTTACGACTTTATTGGTGGAGATTTTTATTCAGAAAAAGTATCTAGTTATTTGTCATCTATTTTTCTTAATGGTTGTTGAACGCGGCTAATTCCAGTTTAAATTTCCTTAATAATGACATTGAATGCAGACAGTTGACAATTGAATTCCTAATACATATACTGTTCCTACACCCTGTTATTTCAGTTCAAGAGGTCTCGCAAGCCTCCACAGGGTTCTCCCCATTCAAGCTGCTGTACAGGTTTCGGCCACGCAGTGTGCTCAATGTAATATGGGAAGTTAGGGAGGAGGGAGTAAAAATTAATTTCAGTACATTTTTGATCTTAGAGCAAACTCCATACTATGGGTCGATTAACACAAGAGAATTTGCTCCAAGCTCAGGAACATCAAAGCTGGCTGTATGACAGTGGCACTCAGCTACGGGAATTTGTACAGAGAGATAAATTGCTTGTATTACTGCCCACCTCAAGTTCCAAATTACTCACCAAGTGGGCTATGGGCAGGTTTGGCTCCAGGTTGTCAAAACCGCAGCAATTGCTGCCTATACGAGGCCCAAGACCAAAAAGGAGGTGATACAGTTTCCGGAGCTTGCTGGCTACTACCGAAGGTTTGTGCCTAGTTACTCTGGATAATGGCAGCAGCTGAAGGGCATTTCGAACTTGGTACTTTGAACAATAAAGCATGGTTATGTAATTTAATTCATGTGGCTTGCGTCCTATTCTGGATTTGAGACATTTGACTTTCACTCTAATGAAATATCAATTCAGAATACTGATGCAGAAAACAATTATGTCACAAGTGCAGCTGGGAGACTGGTTTGTGACAATAGATTTGAAGGATGCTTAATAAAAATACATATTCGGATTGTACAGAAGCACCCTATATTTATATGCCCTGTCGATCAATCCCTTATGTATGGATTTTGCGCCAGGGTGTTAAAGGAGTTAAGATCTCCTTTGGGCTATTTTCCTAAGGTTATTTCCACATCATTTCGCTCACAGACTATTACATTTCAGGCTTTCTGTCCTCTAAATTTGAGTCCGAGGAGCAAGAAATGTTGCATATGCTTTGCCCAATTTGGGCGCTGCAAGATTATGTTGACCTTACTAGCCAGTGGCATAAATGAGAACAGTTGTTTGTGTGCTTTGGTGGCCACAACAGGGGTGTTTCAGTGTCCAAGCAAAGACTGTCACTTTGGCTTATTGATGCAATTTCAAGTGCTTACAAATTGAGCTGTTTACTGTGGGACAACTTAACAGCAGAAAGGAAGTAAACACAGGGAAGTGGGGTTTCCCCTGGCACATGTAGGGTTTTTATCCGGCCACTTCAATGCTTAACAACTTCACAAATTCATTAGATGCACAGCAGGTAGTCAAACAAACACATCAGCTTCACAGGAACATAGTAATTTCAACAAATCAGCTTCACAAACATAACAGATTACTTCAGCTTCAGGAGCACCGTGGCCTTGCTTGTGCCAGACTCTCTCTCTCTCTCTGCTGGTGGTATGGCTGTTTCTATGCCGCTCTCCCCATGCTAACTGGAATTAGAGACAGGTGTTAAACATAATCTAGCTCAGGTGCAAGCGCCCTTATCGCTTTCACTCTCTACAGACAGACACTTGACCACGTCCCCAATGCCACATTTACGTTCGCCTTTGGGTATTCGAGCCCATTCTACGAGGAGCATGGCAACCTCATGGGCTTTTGCTAGATGTACATCCTTGTAAGGCGGCAGGGTGGTCCTCTTTGTATACATTTGCTATATTTTATAATCTGGATAGGGTTTTCTCTATTGGAACAGGAGTAAACTCCTATAATTCCTCCTTTTTATTCTGATGATTTAACTTGCTTGTGCGCCGCTATATGCTTGCCACATGTGTTATGGGAACAAGTTGCTGTGTAGCTGACCATACTCTCTTGCAGCTGCATAGGCTTGTGCCTTCCTGCAGAAAATCTGACTTGATGGCGTGAAAGCGAGTGCCTTTATGGAGCTTGTGACGTAGTTCCTTAGAGGTATCCCTTAAGCACCATCAATAAATAAATAAGCACCAATAAATTGGTGCGATTGTAGAAGGGCTTCAGACCACGTGACACTCAGACGGTGTCCCATAGCAAATACGCAGCATCTCGTTCTCACTCAGGGAACCAGGGCTACATTCCACGAAACCGAGACATTCCAATTTTGACAAATAACTGATGGCAGATATGAGAGTCTTATTGATTCAACCTCTGTTTATTTACTCTGATATGAGAGTCATATTGATTAACCTAAAATGAAGCCACTCGAAAGGCTAGACTTTTTCACAGTGGATTGTCCTCCGATATTTTAGAAATATACATACCTTTTACATTACAGATGATTGCAAATTCTGTTTCATGGCCTGAATGCAATTTTAACATGAAGAAATTAGTTAGCGTAATGAAACTACGAAATAACATCATAAAGCTGTTGGGTTCTTCAGGGCAGGATCTGAGCAAACACCTGAGAGGTCGTGCAAGTCATTTACAAAGCATTTTCAACTGACAGAGATCACATTATTGCCTGACCATGCAGTCAGCCAGTGGGAAGAACGAGGGGTTGGAGGTCAAGAGGAGAGGACAAGGGTACGCAAAAGGCCTTAAACAATCACATGCTCATCCAAGCATATACACTCTGCCAGTATGTGAAAGACAGAAGCCGTGAGGATTGGGCTTCCAGAAGGACATTGATTTGAGGGTTTTATTGGTGGCACATTCGCTAATCAGCCTTGCAGGTAAACAGTGGGAGAGATTGACAGCCTTTAGTCAGAGAAATATAATCGACGCAGCTTAAAGGCTCAGGCGTCTCAGACATATCAATTTGCAGAGTGCAATGGTGTAAATCACAATTAAATCTGCAGGTGTGGAGGTCTTGTGACTCTTAATGTTTGGGAGTCTTTGGCTCTCACTATGAATATATTGATGGGATTTTGTGGATGGGGGGCTGATAGCCGTCTGTTTCCCCTGGCAACCATTACACTTACACAAGAAAAGCTACCAAACTTTAGCATGCTAAAAGTGGTTAATAATGTGTTTCTGGGGTAACATGAAGCTTTCAAGGACGTTCTGTAATAAGAGAGGTGTTGCAGTTTAATCACCCATCAGAGGTGCTGATTGACTGTGGCCCCACACTGTCAACAAAGTCTGATGGTTTGGATGGATTGACACCACAAATGGAGCATCAAATTAAATGAAATAAGGTTTGCGTTATTGCGTGTTTAAATGTTTAAAGACGACAAATGCACCTGACCTGCTGTTGGTTCTAGATGTCTACTGCAAACTTTCTTGATGTTTTATGCAACACCTACATGGAAAGACAAACCTAGAGTCCTCATAACAATTTTGTCAGAACAATTAGAAATTGAAACATGTTTCCCATTTCTCTGAAGATCAAATAAAGAACAAGAACATTAATTGAAATCCACCAACAATCTCCCAAGTTTTGTTTAATATTAAATGAACAAAAGAAAATAATGTACAGGCACATTTTCCCCCCTTCAATCATCTCCCAGGCAGATTTAAAATTCTATTACCTCTGTATTGTTTCGCTGAGTAAAGGATGCGCTAGTTTGATTGAAAGTTGACCATGGGTCAAAGTAATAGGCTTTGAAGTGCCGTTGTGTGTAATTGTGTTCCCCAACAAATAAATGCAGCTAAGTACACATAATTGAATCCACCAACACTCAACTCTCTGAATATTTTATTACAGGATTTTAACTAAGTGCAGGGGGATGGGGAGGGTACTGCAGCCAGCTTTTGACTGACACCTTTCCTTTAAATCTATTATACACCCTGTTCCAGTTTTAGCAAGTTTTTCTTCTCATTCCATATTACCAAGTCAGAACCTCTGACAGTTTGTATTATCTTCATTTGGTAATAAGGTCTGATAAGACTGATAAAAAGACCTACTGGGGACTCATTAACTTAAAAAACAAAAAACAAAGTTCAAGCTCAATATCATATGCAAGGATTCTGTCACCTCTGACGCCTGACAGTAGTTTTTTCTCCGACAGAGTAATCATTTCCGACGACCTGATCTGCAAGGGAATTAAAATTACAACTTTTTTACTTTTTTACTGAACTTTACTTCCTAAGTTAACTTTACTTGATGGGGACACCATTTAAACATTTTAAGGATCCAATTTGAGAGAACGTTTTTAATGATGTTTTTTTAAGAGTATGCCCCATTTCACTGAAATGTTCTGCTTGAGTTCTGAGATTTGAATAGCCCCAAAATAGATACTGTAGGGCTCTACGTTTAGGAGCAGGTTTGGTTATTAACAATAATCAATAATTATCATAGATAATTATCAATTATTAAAATCAACAGAACTCTGATTAGAATCAATGTTAGCTTTATAATCCTCAAAGACAACCATCAAATCCAATAGAATATTAATTATTATCAATAATAATCATTAATTATTCAAATTATTGGAACATAGATTAGAATTAACACTAGCTTATATATCCTTGAAATTCAACAACAATCAAAGATAATGATCAATTATCAAAATCAATAGAATATTAATAAGGATTAATATTGCAGGGGCACCACCCTGGAATCAGGGACTAATAACCAGACAACTAATAACCAGTCTCGATATTAGATAGCTCTCTTAGGAAAATCAATGTCCGGAGAACATACATTTTCAAAAGGGAACAATGAAGGCTTGAATCCGAGCTCTGGCATCCCCTGTCATCCTTTGACACAGGTGAATGCAAACCAAACCAAAACACTTCTCTTTGAAATATAACAAAGTTTATTGATGCAGTAAAATCAATTAATAATAATACAATGCAGTCAATAAACTTCTGCTTACAACTACAAACTGAACAGTGTGTGTGTGTGGAGTGACATGCACAAAATGGCGGATGTGATTCTCGTGGAGAGTACATCACGCAAGATTTCCGGCCAGAAATGGCCGCGAATGTTGCCGGAGAGAAGCCAGTTAATGGCGTATGCCCATTTACTAGGTGTCTCCACTTGTACGATGACTTGGGGGCAAAGTTATCTACTAGCCAAATGTTTGTGAGGGGTCGCGTGTATATGCAGTTAGTACGACAGAGAGAGAGAGAGAATAAAGTGGCTGCGTCTAAGCCGGTTTCGCAATCGTGGGAGAGAAGGCCACAGTTGGTTTATCACTCAGAGAAGCGGTGAACGGCTCGTAACCCGTCACGCTTTTTGGTCCTTTAATGGGTAAACACAGTGTGCTGGTCTCATCCGCGATGGTGTAAATACACAACTGTCCCACGTGGTTGGATTAAAACACAGCAAATCTCATTCGTTATAACAGTATGTTACAGTAATACCTTAAGTATTAACAGCAATGAGTGGAGTGGGTAGTCCGTAAACTGTATAAGCAATAACCTAGATACACAATAATAACACACTGTAATATTCTATCTCTGCCCAAACGTAACCTCTTACTTGAACATCGTGAGGACGCAGGTAGAATGTGTGTTCATCCATCGGTTGATGATTCCTTGGTTCCTTGATGCTCAGGTGATGATAGGCGGCCATTTACTCATTTTGTCGGCGGGCAGTACAGCTGCTGATTCTCAGCGGGCTGGTGGAGAAATCAGCGACATTGACACTGAAGCCTCATCCAATAGGAGTTGAGAGTTCGATCCTATGGAATTTCACACATATTTGTAAAGTGAGCAAAGCTTCATGGGAAATGTAGTCTGTTTTGTACTCCCTTTGTTTTGCACTCCCTTTGTTTGATTTTGGTGCGGTTTTTCTCAGTAAGGATTTACAACTGTGTTAGGCCTGCCTTTGTCTTGTATCTGAATGCATGAGGCCCAACAATACTAAACATTAAAGTTTCAGGTTGATGTCTAATGCTGATGACTTATGAACACTGATTATAAGCACAACTTTAACTCAATAAGACGCACCAAATTCTTCCCATGAAAATGGTTAAATCATTTCTGTTTGGATTCTCAGAGACCCTAAATAGAAAACATGAATAAATACAATGCATTTCATATGCTAACATTCTCGGATTTGTGCGCAGACTGTAGCAGTTAAACTATCTAAATAAATAGTTTATTTAGATTTAATTTATTGTAGTATTCTTCAAAATGTTTTTGCTAGGTTCAAACTGACCCAGAAAAAAATACTTTATTGGATAACAGTCATCTGAAAAGAGCATGCTTGCTTTGTGATACAACAGGGATAACACATCAATAATATCTGCCTACTTTGTCTATATTAAGATATACAAATTCCAATTGAATGAAAAATGTCCATACATGGAATTGAGTATACTTTCAATAGTGTACACACTGTATTGTGAATGCAACATACATGTGAAGTATTGTATTAAAATTATGAGTATGAACTTGAAAAACTTTAAAGTGGTCATGACATGAGGAATACATTTTCCCTTGATCTTTTGACATTACAAGGTCATTGTACATTAGAAACATACTGTAAGTTTCAGAACTCAAAACTTCCTCACTGCAAAAAGAGCATTTGTTGGAAACACGCTGCCAAAATGACTCGTTCTCTGCTTCTTCCACATTGTGATGTCTACTGTCGTAGACATTTGCATCTGACCACCTCCACAACAACACATAAAGGCCATAGCCTGCCCAGTATCGATGAGCAGTGAGATGACAAGGAGAGATTAGGTCAGTCAAGAGCAGAGAAACAATCATAAGCACTAAAACCGAGTGTCAGAATATGGGTGGAAAATGATCATGTTTTAAAAATATATGACTAAAACACTTTACTAATATTATAAATGAACCTTAAGGAACTTATGGCATTTAATTTAACAAGGTTTGGGAGGAACAAGTAATTTAATCTGACCAATCACACTGACAGAGTAAGAGTATATAAACAGCTGCTTACCTCTACGTGGCATCAAGTCTTCTGGCATTCGGCCTCAACGATTGCCCACAAACAGTGACAAGTGACTCGGATCATCGGATGCAACTTTAATGCAAAGCATTCACCTTCATCAGAACAGCTCTTCCATCCCAAAAATCTTGTGGCAGAAGATGCCACAGCAGCTCATTTGTTTTTGCAGTATTGACCACTACCACGTTAAGTGTTATATTTTGTTCTGTCTTTCATTCTATTCTCTATTCACCAAATCAGATTTTACTTCAGCAAACTAGCTGCTTTGGCACTGTATACATGTCAAACATCTCTCTATGACTGCCCATATGTTCTCCTATCTAAACTTCCCACCCAGAGCAGTCCATCACATAAACCTGCCTCCGTGAATGGGCGCTGCTCTAGCTTCATGCCACTTGAGCTCTATCACAGCATAATTTTGAACTCAAGGAAACCAAAAGATTAACTATTTAAATTCAAGCATCATTCCAACGCTCCCAGGCATTTTAATCTGGTTCTCCCACACAGGTGATTCCTATCAGCCTCAACCTCGCCGCGCGGCTCATTTTGGGCGTGCTCCATTCAGCGATTCTGTTTCTTTCAACATGACTATAATGATTGTTCTCTTTTTAAAGCACTCTTCAGAGTGTGATTTATTCCATACAGATCACAGTGGCATTATGCAATAAGCGAAGTCCTTCCAAAGAACCGCTACTTCATTACATACTCGCTGCTGCAGCAGCTCCCTCTCTGACCATTCTATAGCTCACTACGGCTATACGCAGCCTCTGTCCGAACAGACACGAGACGTATTTGGCTCCACAAGAGGCAGATCATGCGCCGCGTCCAACTCATTCATAATCTTTCCACAAACGCGTCTCGCTCTGGACAGCATTCATGCTCGCCTCGCAGCCCTGATAACCATGAAGCAAGAATTTCTACAAACTTCTACTCATCTCTAGACCATAACATGACTTTCCCTCCTCCCGCCCAGGACAAACGCTTCACACAGGTAAAAATAAATAAAAAATTTATGTTACAGACAAGTCTTATCTGCTTCGCCCGAATCATTGGATTACAAACTCCTAACAAGCTCAACCATAAAACCTAATTGCTGCAATCTCACGCTCCACTTACTTTAAAGTAATGGGTTTAAACTGACACTGGACAATTCAGGTTTTCACTTTGCTTCATACTCTCAATATTTCAGTTACTCTGTAGAATTTATTACAAGTCATCAATATAAACAAGTCATTTTATTCACTACACTACTGCAAACTAGAATGTATTATAGTCATTAATATAAACAAGTCATTTTATTCACCATACTTCTGCAAACAGTGCTCTTATAGTATCTATTAAATCTTAGGCACAAACTCCAATGATTTCATACATCCTCATCAAAACGAGATGAGTCACCCCATGCCAATAATAAATAGTTATGAAATGACTCGCATTACATAGGAAAACAATCTACAAAGCTCCAAACCATACGCTTATGTTAATAAACATCAGACTATGGTATTCATCTTGGCACTCAGATGCCTTCTAATTTCATGACAAACCAACTTTAAATGACGTTGCTCATGTGCACATGCAAGCATGTTTCCTTACATTACTTAACATATATTCCCGACTTTTAATCTAGCAAACAATTAAGTTCAGGCATCTGCAGATGCTACGTTTACAACATTACCATGTTTTCTATTGGCTCAATATATCCCTAAGCAGCAAAAATGTGCTGTCCACTTGTCGCAACTACGCCGTCTTTCGGGCCGTGTGACTAAACCTCCCACTACAATGCAAACAGCGTAATGCACTATCCAAGCATTTCAACTGTGGCGTATTTCGGCCCATGTGATAAACTCCCAATATACTTTGAACAGCGAAACGCGATGTCCAAGTGGAGCAAATGTGCTGTCTTTTGGGCTATTCAAAATACTCCCACTACACCTCAAACATCACATTGCGATGTCCAAGCATGTGGCGTCTTTCAGACCATGTGACACACTCCCACTACAACGCAAACAGTGCAATCCATCATTCACATGCCACAACAGCGACATATCTTTCAGGCCATGCATCTAAGCTTACATGGTTCTGTAAAAATTAGGCCATTTTAGGTCTTCCATAAACACTTCAACACAAGCCGCATCTCCGTATCAATCAATTTAATTCGAATATAGCTTTCTATACGCCCACATGTAGAATGCCATGCTCGACGACCCAACTTTTTGTAATGCAGGGAGAGCTCTCACTCATCCGCAGTATAAACTATTTACACAAAAACACAGGCTCTTCCATTTCCATATTTTTCTCTCCTCTCCATATCTTCCTTTGCCTCTCACCTCAATCAATCCAAAAAACCTCCATCCAGGTTACCTAAGCGGCATCCATATAAATAATATACTGTATGGCTTCTATAAATACATTTTCAGTGAAAAATCCTCCACAATAAGATATCCCAGATCTCAATTCTCATTAAAGGTATTCACAAATTCCTATCCACCAGAACCGATACAAGGCATCCCCTCTCCATCGATCTGCTAATCTAATGCTCTCCGCCAGGGCTACATTTCTACAAACACATCAAAAACTCTAGACGCAATGTTCATCCTTGCCTTCTTTGTCATCCTTGGCTGTTCATAACTCACTAACATGTCTAAATTTGACCAAAGAATCCATCCCACCATTTCAGACCCCCATATTATAGACAACGAGGCAAACAGATACCTTGTCAAACAAAGCAAAACAGATCAGACCACAAAGGGCATTCTGTTTTAATTTTCAATCTGCCAACTCCCATTCAACCCTTTCAATCATTAGCACATTATCTCCATTACAGGGGTCCCTAACCAGAACCCTTCTTGATCAATTTTTATTGACAACAAAAAACAAGCAGTTTCCAGATTCTGGTTCCAAAAACAACTCAAATCCGTCCTGCTCAATTCCGACATCTCAGATAAACTAAACTCAAGCCATTCCTTTTACATCTGTGCCGCAGCCACAGCAGCCCACAAAGGCCTGCATGTGCTCCAAATATGATTACTGGGCCGCTGGTCATCCGACGCATATCTCTACATCCTACATCCACACCAACTGTCTCCATCAAAATGGCAGTGGAGACCACATGGTCATTTGTTCTATGATCAAAGGTAAGACACTGAACTCAGTTTCCCAGGTTACTTCACAGTTTCACAGCTGGATGTGAAGTCCCACCCATGGACCCAGTCTCAAACACCATGGTCAAAAAGCAGCCTATGACCGATGACGTCATCTTGTCAACAAAACCAGTGGACAGAGGTTAGTTCTCGCTCTCTGTGCTAAGCTCCATCTGTCTGTAAAAGGACATCTGTATACGTAAACATTTTTAAGAAGTTTTCTCTCCTTAAAATAACAGAACAATAACAAAGAACAAAGAGACCACGTTTTTCTAACCTCACCATTTGGCCATGGTAGAGTAAGATTAACTTCGCTTTGTTCCAGTCTAGTAGTATACTTATTACAACCGGTTCATTCATTTTTACTGCAAGACTGTGAATTTATTCAGAAAACGGAAAGGCAACCAGCTTCCCTTCTCCCATATTTTCTATCAACGTTGACTATCTCGTGCATTTCTCTCCACCACCAGACCCGAGAAATAAAGAAGAGACGTGTATTTTCGCTGACGAGTTTGAGACAAAGGACCAATTCCAGATTGTTTTCTCCTGACCGCTAAATGCAACAGGAATTCAAATGGACAACCCTGCTGAAATCACACAGGATTTCCCAAGTAAGGGATCATCAATCTGGGCAGATTTAGTTTAGAAACTGTGACTTTTTCTTGCACAACTAAATCGTATATTTGATGCTAAATGTTTGATGTTTTGAGTATAATCTTGTATGTATAAGTCTGATCGCTGATTACAGTTTGATTTGTGAGATCGTCAATTTTTGGTGAAATGTTGTTTATTGAGTGATCTGAACTAACGATTCAATCCCGCTGTTACGAGCGGATACCCTCAGTTAGATTGCATGCACCCCAATTTGTTCACTTTCTCTCTCTCTGAAATTCACGGAGTGAGGGGCACCACGGTTTATGTCCGACTCATGTTTCATGTTTCAAATTCTCCCGCTTGTTTCATCAGTTCCTTTGTGTGCCTTCTCATTTCCACGCGCATGTGGTATTAGCTCCATTGCTCTGGATCTGATCCAGCCATCTTTCTTTCCTCCTTTCCCTCCACATTCAAATAATCGTTGGCTCTGCCTTTTTGATCTAGTCCTCCATTTTGAACCTGGTTCTCCATGCTGGACATGATCCTTCATTTTGAATTTAGTTTTTCATTTTGAATCTCATTCGCCATTTTGAACCTGGTACTCCATGTGAACCTGATCCTCCATTTTTAATTTAGTTTCAATTTTGAATCTCGTCCACTATTTTGAACCTAGTTCTCCATGTAGACCTGATCCTCCATTTTGAAACTAGTTCTCCATGTGGAGTTTAATCAGCTATTTTGTTTTCTTGTTACCATATCTAGAGACCCCCCACATACACACATAAATACACTAGCACATAGCTCCACTATTTAGTTAGGATTTCAATGTTATGTTTTTGCGTTATATTCATATAGTATTGGCAGTGTTCATTGCTGTTTGGTTACAATACATCTTGTTATACTATAATAAGAAGTACTCCTAGTTGTTTGTTTGAATATTGTGTTGAAGCTAGCCTCTGCCACATCAAGAACTCCCATATTACTTCAGTGTATTGTTATTTTATTGTTGTTAGAAGCCAACTGTAACCAGATTACGGTTGGATTTCATATGGCAATAATTTGACTAGTTCTTCCCCTTCTTGAGTATTTGGATTAATAATCCATATACTCAACCTTCAGCGTAGATTTTTATGAGCCTCGATCAGAACTTACAATCATTTTTCTCTTGTCAAAGAGTGGTGCCCCGAGGATAGAATTTAATAAATTAAATTATATTATTTAATTTAGTTATTAATTAATAATTAATAAATATTAATTATTTCTGATAGTAAAATTGATCTAAGCAACTAGTAGCACCCTACATCAGGAAACCACAACAAGCCCTAATTAACTAATCACAACATTCACAATCGGGGTCAGGGGGACGCTTGCTTCATCCATGTCAGTTCAATAGGCCCCCAGTCTCAAATTGTTGGACAGGCACACCTTAAACACTTAAGGGCTCTCTCGTTCGAACCACAGAAGGGGGTTCTCCTGTTTGAATGCAATGCGAGCTAACTCATTTTTATTTGCATCGTGGGCTCCCCCGTTTGCAACTCAAAGAGGACTCCACTGTTTGAATGCCGTAAGGGCCCCCATTGTCAGGAGGAGAGGCTTAGGTCATTTGCGAGCACCTAGGATTCATGTGTACTCTTGGGGCGATCTGCCTGTGTTGCTAGGTTTCATGCCTCTGCTCGGCATGGCAGACTCCTCCAGCGCAATCCATCAAGGGCTCTCTCGTCTGAACGCAGAGTGAGCTATTCACATTTATTTGTATCATGGGCTCTCCCGTTCGAAGCTCGGGAGGACTCTCCCGGTCGAATGCAGCGAGGGCCCCCATTCAATCGCAGGTTGGGCTAGCCTGATCGAGTGGCCACTGTGCCCATACGTTGAACACACCAAGCCTGAAGGCAGACTTAAGGTCAGTCTGAGTGGCTAGGATTTATGCCTCTGTCTGGGGCGACCCTGCCCATTGGGCGTAACAATCCCTCAAGAGCTCTTCAGCTCTCGCAGAGCTAATTTCCATGCAGTTGCAAATGCCACTGTCTCTTCAGTGCTTCGGGCCTATTTTTATTCTACATCTCCCAGTTTTCGATCCCCCGAGCGGACTCTAGTGCAAGGCTGCCTCCACTAGCGGCCCCCACTTGTTCTACCATATTTTGGCACTTCTATCCACCTCAAACAGGGTATTCGAGCTTGGGTCGAGTCTCGAACCTTGAGCCCTTTTTGTCCAGGACAGCGAGCCACACATGTTTACAATATCCTCAATGCAGGATTACATTTACTTGTGAACTACTGAAATTTTAATAATTTAAAAAAGGCATGTCATGACCCCTTTAAAAAATACATTTTGGGAAATGAAAAAACAACTACATTGGTTTGCCATTATGAGCTCATTCATACTTATTGTAGAAAAGTTAAGCATATTTAAAAACATTTTATTTAGACCATTTGTTTAAATTTACATTTTGTTCAGGAATATTTTTTTAGTGTAAGTCAGAGCAGGTTTCCCCAGACTTTTGCCTTAAAGGGATAATTCACCCAAAAATGAAAATTCTCATCATTTACTGACCCTCTTGCCATCCCTGATGTGTGACTTTTTTCTTCAGCAGAACTGAAACAAAGATTTTTAGAAGAGTATCTCAGCTCATTTGGTCCTTACAATGTAAATGAGTGGTGACCAAACCTTTGAAGGTCCAAAAATCCCACAAAGGCCACATAAAAGTAATCCATACGACTCCGGTAGTTAAATCCATAAATTCTGAAGCAATATGAGTGTGGGTTAGAAACAGATCAATATTTAAGTCCTTTTTTACTATAAATCTCCACTTTCACCTTCACATTCTTTCACATTTTGAAAGTGAAAGTGGAGATTTATGGTAAAAAATGTCTTAAAGTGTCCTTAAGTGTACTAAAGTGCCAGAATACAGTGCCATAGTATCAGATCAAAGAAAGCTCTCAGAGAATTGTAGATTCTACGATTTCTCATTTTGACACCTCTCCATTTGGCAGAGAGTCCCTCTCCTCCTCTTTATCCACCTCACAAAACAGTGTAAAGATGGCTGTTATTGCTGTATGTGAGGAGCAGAGTGCTTTAATTTAACTGTCACTAGTCTCAGGGATAAAGAACTGAGTTCTGACACCTCCCCTCTGTCTGTTCTCCTCAATAATGAGCGGGCACTTTTTGTTCAGAAAGAGCGTGCAAGAGTGCGGTAGAGGGGTCAAAAAAGTGGAGGAGAGATCAGACCTGAATACACACAGAGAGAAATTAATGGATTATGATGCCATACTGATGCAATGTGTATTTATGAGGAAAAATAGAAAGATGTTGATAAAGACAGTGCAGTGGAGTGTTTGAAGTTAACCCCCGTGGTTCAAGTTGGAGAGGCATGATCAGTGATTGAATGAAATAATAACAACCAGGTTCACAGATGGAGTCATTTTTGCCCCAGAAGTGTAATATGCCTTCAAGTCACAAGTTAAAATAATTTTCTCTCAATTGCTCTTTGTCAGTTGAAAATATAAAGAATTCTTTGAATGAAAATACAGCTATTATTTACTTTCTTGGTCTCTGTGCTATGATCTATGTTAAGCATCCACTATTTATCATTTATTGCTGTTTGCCAAGGAAAATATGCAATTTCAATGAAACATGTCGGCATTATTTTTCTCAGTTGTTTGACTGTTTAATGATTTCATAAAATTTTGTATAACATTTTTAAGGCCAATTTGACACTTTTCAACAAGATAAATAACACAGTGGAAATGTTCTGTGTGATTTTCTGCCTGAGTGACTTCAATGAAGATTAAGAGCTGATGTTTTTTGGAAGGGAGGGATCATGTTCTGTGCTAGCTGTTGACAGGTGATGTATTTTGGGGATGATCATGTCCTTTGGCACCTGGATAATCTTGTATTAGGGGTGATTAAAACTCACCCGGTGATTAAAACTCACAGGGTCCTCTTTATTCTCCTCGCAGGTGCCCCTGTCATGCTTGATGGATTTCTGTATAAAATGCAGCAAACCAGTAGGTCTCGGCTGTCTGTCCATTTTACTGGCACAAAACTGGTGTGAGGGGATCTATTCTCTTGGCATATGAGTGTAAATGACATTACCAGGATGTGATGACAGCCCACAGAGTCGCTCCTTTCACAGGGGAATGCAATGTTTGTCAGTCTGTTTCTGGTTATTTGTGCAGATAAATCTGCTGTCTTATTTACATTTCTAACTTCAAACTTTGGTTCTTTGATTTATTTTCAGTGCCTTGATCAGTCTTTCACAGATTCAAACTCAGCAGCAGCTCATCATGAGATATTGTGTGAAACTATGAGCCCTGCGGAGGGAAGTGCCACATGATCATGTCGACCAGCAGCAAACATTTTATCAAAAGAAAAATTAAAGTGTGGTCTTGTCATCGCATCATGTTTATTTTTGCAACTTTGAAAATCAGGCAGGGAGCTCGGCAGAACAAGTTTCTCTCTCTCTTTCAAGGACGGCAGGGTCACCATTCAGAGAAAATGGAAATTGGAATAATTTTTAGATCTCAACGTAACCATAAATGCATGACCTTGTCGAAAATGAAGTCTAACCTGTCAGAAAAATTCCTAGCAAAAAAACAGTATGTTCAGATGTCCACATGGACTTTGCCCTTTATTTGTATAAACACCATGTGTGCAGCTGGCATGTGTGACTGTTTAATTTAGTTTCAGAATTCGTTCAGCATGCATGCTGTTCCCTGATTGGTCAGGCTTGCTATTGTCTTAGAGATGTACTCTGAATTCTATATTATCTGATTGCTTAACTATCCGTACCTTAACACTCTCACCATGACGTTCATAGGCTGCGTTGAACTTTCAAGGAGTTGTACTATTTAGAGTTGTAAAAGGCACCTCTGCAGCCTGTGACAAACAAATTTAAATCAGGGCAGATGGAATTTGTTTCTCTCCTTTTTTTCTCGCATGTGGGAGGTTGAGTCTGTTGGCACAAAGACAAAAGTACCATAAGTTTCCATTTTAATATGTCACAAATAAAGGGCATCACAAGTGCCCACATGGGCACTCACTATGAATAAAACATGAATTTTAGACCATGTTATTGTAGTGAAGAGGATGCTTACGTTCTGTTTATATGGAAAGACCTTCACAGCTGATGTCCTAGTGAAGTGTCACTCATAAAAATAAGCATGTGTGATTTTTGTTTAAATAAAATATGTTTTGTTGTGTTTTTACCAATGGTCCATTCTACAGAATAAGGTACCATTGTGTGGGTTTTCAGTCAGTTTGCTACAACTTTTCACATCAAAATATTTCCTGGAGGAAAATGTTTTGATCACATGCATTTTAGGCACTAAATAAACTACTATTAAATTTGGTAGTCTTCAGTTTTAACATTACTGAGCAAACATCATTTAATTGTGTGTAATTAAGATTTTTGTAGAATTTGTGTCCTGTTCCATACAGCAGTATTACTGTCATTGAGAACTACCAGTGCAAGGACCTGATGTATTTTGTGAAGGTGGTGTAGCTAGAGACAGTTTAGCAGAGATGAGCCACTGGTTTATAAATGAATGGGAGAAATTGGAATGCCCAATGACCAATGAAAAAGAGCCAATTTCCTTTTAGATACAGACATCGCCTATCAATCAACTCAAGAATGCACATGCACATTGGGTAGTCAAGCCTGAAACACAGTTTACTATCCCACTATTGATTTTATTTTGTTCCTCATTCATGAAACATTTATAAATATGTGAGTTAATGCTAAATAATTTGCATGTAAAATGGACCTTCTCGAAAACTTTCTAGCGGATTCACTAACACTTGGTACTTCCCTGATCTGTTAGTAAAACATGTGTACTGTTTGTTAGTAAATGCCAAACATTTGCAAATATAGGGCGTGCATGTTCATTCGCCTTCATCATAATCCACGGTCATTAAAAACGCCATAAAAGAACCAGACATGCTAGTAAATGCTTTTAAAATCTATATGGATTAGTAATGAAATTGATTTTTTATGAAGGAAGTGTGTAAATTTAGTTCATACCAACTAAGGTTTAGAAAATATGAAAACTTTTATGAATCTGAGAATTTATATCATTACGGCTTTACAAACCATACAAATTTTTTTTCATGAGCCCCTTTAATTGTAATTTTGACCAACCATTTTAGAGATTTCGTTCTTTCCGCTTTCAAGATTATAAGAGTTGTACATTTATGCTGCTTGATTAAATAAAAAATTGCTGCCCAGCCTGCCCGGGAGCATTCCAAAGATGGCCGCCAAGTGGACTGACTTAAAAGACCTTAAAAAACCTTAAAAGATACTTTGGTGTAGCTTAAGAGGGTTAAAGATCTGGAATGCAACAAAAATGTTGTAGGATCAAATTCACACTTGTGCTTGTGAGGAAGATGCTTAAACTCATCCTTGGTAGTGTGGCAATAAAAAATAATCCAAAGGTTCTATTCTAAAGGTGTCTATGAATTCTTCAGGATAAGCATTTTACATATAAAACACTTGATTGCTGGTCAAGGGCAAAAGTATTTTTTCTAATCTAGGTCCAAGTTCACATTTTTGTAATATCTCTTTTCATATCAGGACCACAATAATGTCAATATTACTAAGAAAAATTACACTTTTTTATTAATTATTTTATTAATTAACATGACAGAAAAAAAGGAAAATTCTCTTTTACTTCCTTTTAAAATACCCCACACAAATAAGTAATATATCATAGGAACAGGATAAAGACAAAGAAAAAGGAGAAGCTGTTGGTCATGCTCGAGGCTTGCTAAAGGAAATTCTAGTCTCAGTCTCCTAGATTTCGGTCATGGACATTGAAATATTAGTTGTAGTTCTGCTGTCGTGAGTCTGGAATGAAGTCTGGACAAAAAGCAGTATCACCCTAGGATAGAGTGAAGCTGAAGCTCTTTGGCAGTTGCTGTCACTGAGGGAAAACCTATTACTGACAGTAGTAAATCCTGCATCACGTTTAGCAGCAGAATTTGATATCCATATCTCTAAAAAAGAATGTCTCAAGCACTAGAAGATCTTTATACGTTTTCATACGTTTTAAACTTTGAGGCAAAGAATTCCATTTTGGAGAGAAATGGGCAATAAAAAAGATGTTTCTGTATCTGTCCATTATTGTTATGAGTGTAGGTGAGCAGGAAGGCAGATGAGGGGCAAGGATCTAAACGCAGCAAGACTTTATTTAAATAAAAGGGCAACACGAACAAAGGAAACATCCACAATGGGAAAAGGTAAAACAAAAACACGGAAGGCATACGAAGACTTAACAGGCGGGGTTAACATCAACGGGAAACACGGAAAACTTACATCAAAGACCGACAGGGGAAAGGAGGAACAAACAGGGTTTAAATACACAAGGACACAATAAAGACTAAACGAGACACAGGTGAGAACAATGATGAGTGCAGGCAGTGAGGGAGGCCGGGAATTGTGGGAATTGTAGTTTTCTACAAGGACAGTGAGACTCGGGGCGGACAACAAGGAAAACGTGACATGGAATGTGATCAGTGAAGGGTGAAACGGAAAACACGGGGCAGACCACCAGGAATCGTGACATAACCCCCCCTCAAAAGGATCGGATTCTAGACGATCCAAACGAAAACAAACAAAATCGTCCAAGGAGTGAAGTCGGGCCAAGCAGACAAAGAAGGTACATAAGGGGCAAACCGACAGACCAAGGGAGCACAAGGGGCAAACAGACAGTCCAAGGTGGCACAGAGGGCAAGAAGGCACTCCAAGGGGCAGGGACAGGTTCAGGAGGCCTGGGAGGCGGCCACAAGACAGGGATAGGTTTAGGAGGCCTGGGAGGTGGCCACAGGACAGGGACAGGTTCAGGAGGCGGAGCTGAGGGAGGCTCTAGAGACGAAGCTGAGGAAGGCTCTGGAGGCTCAGGAGGCGGAACTGAGGGAGGCCCTGGAAGGCTCGAGAGGCGGAGCCCTGGAAGGCTCAGGAGGAGGAGCCCTGGAAGACTCGAGAGATTTGAGAGGCGGAGCCCTTGGAGGCTCGGGAGGCGGAGCCCTAGAAGGCTCGGGAGGCTCGAGAGGCGGAGCCCTGGAAGGCTCGGGAGGCTCGAGAGGCGGAGCCCTGGGAGGCTCGAGAGACTTGAGAGGCAGAGCCCTGGAAGGCTCGGGAAGAGGAGTCCCGGAACACTCGAGAGAAGGAGCCCTGGAAGGCTCGGGAGGAGGAGTCCCGGAAGACTCGAGAGACTTGAGAGGCGGAGCCCTGGAAGGCTCGAGGGGCGCTGGCTCTTGGACGGTCATGGCTACTGGCGCTGGCTCTTGGACGGTCATGGCTACTGGCGCTGGCTCAGGGACGGTCAAGGCTACAGGCGCTGGCTCAGGGACGGTCGAGGCTACAGGCGCTGGCTGCTTGGCAGAGGTAGGCAGAGGCTGGAGGGCAGAGACCTTTCCTTTTCTCCTCCTGCTCCAGGCGGACGAGGCTGGCAACGCTAGATCGCTGACCGTGGCTGGAGTGAGCTCAGGCTCGCAGACCGTGGCAGGCGTGGGCTCTGGCTCGCTGACCGTGGCAGGCGTGGGCGCTGGCTCGCTGACCGTGGCAGGCGTGGGCGCTGGCTCGCTGACCGTGGCAGGCATGGGCGCTGGCTCGCTGAACGTGGCAGATGCAGGTGCTGGCTCGCTGATTGTGGCAGGCGTTGGTTCGTTGACCAAGGCAGGCATGGGCCCTTTGTAATCAAGAGGGGTGGTTCCTCGGCAGTGAGTTTCTTCACAACGAGACTCACATACTCCCTCCACGTGTGCTCTCTGGGTTCTGGCGCTTCCCTCCGCCGGCATGATGGTAACCCGACCCAGTAGATGGATTTCAGGGAAGCGTCGTCGAACCCGGTGTAGATGGTGACAGCGGAGAAGAGATGTGAGTACTCGCGAACGGTCAATTCTGCCTGGGCCAGTTCGGTAAAAACCGCTGCTAGATCAATTTTTTGGTCGGTCTTTCTGTTATGAGTGTAGGTGAGCAGGAAGGCAGACGAGGGGCGAGGATCTAAACGCAGCAAGACTTTATTTAAATAAAAGGGCAACACGAAAAAACACGAACAAAAGAAACATCCACAATGGGAAAAAGTAAAACAAAAACACGGAAGGCATACGAAGAGTTAACAGGCGGGGTAAACATCAACGGGAAACACGGAAAACAGGCATCCACTTACATCAAAGACCGACAGGGGAAAGGAGAACAAACAGGGTTTAAATACACAAGGACACAATAAAGACTAAACGAGACACAGGTGAGAACAATGATGAGTGCAGGCAGTGAGGGAGGCCGGGAATTGTGGGAATTGTAGTTTTCTACACGGACAGTGAGACTCGGGCGGTCAACAAGGAAAACGTGACATGGAATATGATCAGTGAAGGGTGAAACGGAAAACACGGGGCAGACCACCAGGAATCGTGACAATTATGTAGAATGAGTTTACCTCAGTGATAGAGATTTAGCAATGTGATTTCCTAATTACATTTAATAATTAGCTTATTGTCCAACACCAGTGCAAATGTGAAATTATCCACATTTCTGCATGACAGACCTCTCTGTTTGGGCCAATAATATATGCTCACATAAATATTCATTGTCACATCTGATTGGACAATTAGCCTCTTTCAATCAGGGTAAATGCCAAGTAATGATTTTGATATGTTAAAGTGGTTCTAAAACTAGAGCCAGCTTGTCCATTGAGATTATTCTCTCTCTTTCTGCTCAAAGAGTCAAGCATTGCAGTCCATTACAAACATTATTAAACTCAACAAGAGGAAATATATTCATGAGAAACCAATTTTATTTTACCAAAATATCTAATAATTTGGAAGCACAATCACATTTCCAGGGTAATGCAGTGATATGGTCCTCATTATGACATCTTACACTCTGAAGAATTAGTTAAAAACAACCCAATTTGCAACCAAGCACTGGTTTAATATTGCACCTTCCTAACATTGAGTTCAATTAACCCAACATGGTGGTTTGCACAGAAATCAGGTAATAGTGTTGCATCAGTTTAGTGTTGAGGTACAGCTACACAATTTGGATTACAGAAACCAACCCAGTACTGGGTTATTCCATCAACCCTAATGTTGGGTTATTGTAACCGCATGTTTTGGTTACAGAAACCAACCCAGTCCTGGGTTATTCAGTCAACCCTATTGTTTGGTCATTATAAACCCTGTGTTCCTCTTCTGTCACTCAGTTGGAGTAGTGTTGATGTAGTGACACTAGAGGTCTCTCTTGAGAGCCTCTGTTACCTCTTATCTTTGAGAAAAGGCCAATGAGAATTGGTGAACATAATTTGCATGCCCCTCCCCCGGACATGCGGGTATAAAAGGAGTTTCGCCGCTAAATCGGAGAGCGTCTTGGCCCATGCTGAGGACTCGACTGAGCTAGCGCCTACAGGTGTGCCGGCCCAGTCTGAGGCTGAAGCCGAGCTGTCCGCTATTCTTACCCGGGCCACCACGAGTGTCGGGCTGGACTGGAACCCTCCATTCTCCCCTCAGCCCTCGCTCACAGCCATGACCCCCCCCACCCAAGTTCCTTTCTTCCCAGAGGTGCATGATGAACTGACGAAGTCGTGGAGGGCACCTTTCACTGCCCGAAACTGACTCCCTCGCTCATCCACTCTCACTACCCTTGACGGCGGGGTGGTCCTCGGGTACACGGAACTCCCCCAGCTGGATAAGGCAGTTGCACCTGTGCCCGCAAAATGACACCACCTGGCGGGATCAACCGTCACTCCACTCCTGTAGGTTGATGTCATCTCTATTGACCAAGGCCTACAACGCCGCTGGACAGGTTGCCTCCGCCCTGCATGCCAGGCCAAGGCACTAAGAGATCGGCACTTGGGTTGTCCTGGTCCTGATGAGCTTCAAGAACTGTGCTCGGTGACCGACATCGCCCTTTGGGCCACGAAGGTCAAGGCGCATGCACTCGGACAGGCGATGGCCATACTTGTGGTCCAGGAATGGCATCTGTGGCTGAATCTGGTCGAGATGCAGGACCCCGACAAGGCTTGCTTTCTCTACGCCCCCATCTCTCAGATTGGCCTATTCGGCGACACTGTAGAGGGCTTAGCCCAGCAGTTCTCTACAGTGAAGAAACAGACAGAGGCCATTCAACACATCTTGCCCTGCCACAGCTCAAGATCCCGCATACTGTCTGCTCACTGAAGGTGTCCCCTGTGGAGGTGAAACCCCAGGCAGCTCTCAAGATTTACTTCCCCCTATGGGCTGCGGTACCCACGTTGTCACAAAGGAAGCAGTTTCCTCACTCCCTGGGTCACTTAGCTGGTGCCCACAACCGCCGTTCTCACGGCAATCAGACACAGAGCACTTGCAGTCGGTATACACTTAAACATCTCAATATTACCTCTAGGTAAGCTCTCCCCAGTTCAGAGCATTTCTTTTCCCGGATTGGAGTTAGACTCAGTCTCAATGACAGCGCTCCTCACAAGCGAGTGCGCGCAGTTGGTGCTGAACTGCCTCAGCTCATTTAGACTGGGTACAGTGGTTCCACTGAAAAAATTTCAGAGGCTCTTGGTACATATGGCATCCTAAGCAACGGTCATGCCGCTCGGGTTGATGCATATGAGACCTCTTCAGCACTGGCTTCAGACTCGAGTCCCAAGATGTGCACGGTGCCACGTCAGATACCGTGTGACCCTCACCCCTTCCTGCCGTCACTTATTCAGCCCTTGGACAGACCTCTGTTTTCTACGGGCAGGAGTCCCCCTACATCAGGTGTTCAGACGCTGGCTCCTGGATGGGGCCCCGGCTGGATTGGCACATCTACTGCCTAGAGTTGCTGGCTGTATTTCTTGGCCTCGTCGCATGTCGCAACTACGGGCAGCACACCACTCATATCCTGGGCAACCTAAACACAACAGCTGATGCGCTGTCACGTCAGGTAACGCTCAGCGGTGAGTGGAGACTCCACCCTCAGGTGGTTCAGCTGATTTGGGCTCGGTTCAGCAGAGCACAGGTAGATCTGTTAGCCCCCCGAGATTCCAGCCACTGTCCGCTCTGGTACTCTCTGATGGAAGCCCCCATCGGCACAGACGCGCTGGCACAAAGCTGGCCCCGGGGGCTGCGCAAATACGCATTTAACCCGGTGAGCCTACTTGCACAAGTCCTGTGCATGGTCAGGGAGGATGAGGAACAATTCATTCTCGTGGCCCCCCACTGGCCCACTTGGACTTGGCTCTCGGATCTCACAATCCTCGCAACAGCAACTCCCTGGCAAATTCCCCTGAGGAAGTACCTTCTTTCTCAAGGACGGTGCACCCTCTGACATCCACGCCCAGACCTCTGGAAACTTCAGGTCTGGCCCTTGGACAGGATGTGGAAGATCTAAACTTATTTGCAAATTGGTGTTCTTCCAGATCTGAAGACCCACAGAGGTGCGCAGTCTGGTCAGTGCTCTCATTCCGGCAGGAGAGGCAGCAACCCCCCACATTGAACGTATATGTAGCCACCATAAGTCATTAGGGAAGTAGTTAGGGAAGCACGACCTGATCATCAGATTCCTTAGAGGTGCCCGGAGGCCGAACCCTCCTAGGCCATGCCTGTTCCCCTCATGGGATCTCTCCATTGTCCTCTTGGGCTTTCGGAGAGCACCGTTTAAGATGTTAGAGTCAGTCGAACTAAAGGCCCTCTCCTTGAAGATGGCCCTCTTGATTGCGCTCACTTCCATCAAGAGGGTTGGGGACCTGCATGCACTCTCTGTCAGCTACACTTGACCGGAGTTTGGTCCGGCAGACTCTCACGTCATCCTGGGATCCTGACCGGGCTATGTGCCCAAGGTTCCTACGACCCCGTTCAGGGATCAAGCACTGCCCAGGGAGGAGGCAGACCCAGCCTTAGTTTTGCTCAAGTTCAAGATGCTAACTATCAAGATGGTCATGTCCCAAATCCAACTTCACGATTGGTTGGACACGATTGATCTCATGGATGCATACTTTCATATAGAAATTCCACCACAACACAGGAAGTACTTGAGTTTCGCTTTCGGGGGCAAAGCCTTCCAATATCGGGTTCTTCCATCTGCACTTGAGACAATTTCAGTTGTGGCTCAAAGCCAGGGGATTTCATCCAAGGGCCAGTCCCCTAAGGCTAATAAGGGCTACGTGCCGTGCGCTTTGTACCCTTTCTATGTGGTTCAGACCCTGTTTCTTTACTTTGGATCCCACTCTAGGTGCGTCTTGTCCTGGCAAGTTGCTAATGACAGACGCCTCCATGACGGGGTGGGGAGCGGTCTTAAGTGGTCTTCCAGCTCAAGGGGAATTGGAGGGTCATCAGCTCGATTGGCACATCAACTGCCTCCAGTTGATGGCTGTATTTCTGGCCCTGAAATACTTCCTCCAGCATTTGAGTGGCTGCCATGTCCTGGTGCGGTTGGACAACACAGCAGCAGTCTCTTAAATAAATCATCAAGGAGGTCTACATTCACACCAGCTGAACACTCTGGCACGTCAGATTCTCCTTTGGGCCCAGGGCAAGCTCCTGTCAGTCAGGGCAGTTTATATCCCTGGATGCCTGAATGTGGGAGCAGATTTACTGTCCAGACAGAAAATACAGATGGGGAAGTGGAACAAATCTGGGTGAGATTTTATATGACAGAAGTGGACCTCTTCGCCGCTCAAAAGACAGTGCAATGTCCCCTCTACCTCTATCTGAGTCACCCAGCCCCCCTGGGTCTGGACGCGATGGTGCATACATGGCCCAGAATGTATGTGTTTCCCCCGGTTTCTCTGCTCCCGGGAGTCTTGTCCAGAGTTCGCCAGCAAGGATTCAGTCTCTTACTGATAGCGCCGCGCTGGCCAAACAGGGTATGGTTCTCGGAGATAATGTCTCTCCTTGA
Organism: Xyrauchen texanus; assembly: GCF_025860055.1. Taxonomy (NCBI): domain Eukaryota; kingdom Metazoa; phylum Chordata; class Actinopteri; order Cypriniformes; family Catostomidae; genus Xyrauchen; species Xyrauchen texanus. The sequence goes on from NC_068294.1 coordinate 17,324,981, forward strand.
CGGCTCGACTTGGGCGATTCCGGACAGGAGGGACCTTCTGTCTCAGGCGCAGGGGACAATATTTCTGCTGTGGAACCTTCATGTTTGGCCCCTGAAGGGTACCAACTAAGGCACACTTTCACCTGAAGTTATTGAGACCATTCTAAGTGCTAGGGCTCCCTCTACTAGAAGAAGTTACGCCAATAAATTGGGTGCCTTTGAAAGACGGTGCAGTGCACATAATGCAGATCCAGTTAACTGCCAGATTGCTTCAGTTCTGGACTTTTTGCTGGAAAAATTGTCAGCAAGCACATGCCCAGCCACTCTCAGGGTTTACGTGGCTGCTCTATTGGCTTGACACGCTTTGATTGACGGGGTGCCATTGGGGAGACATCCTCTGCTCGCTCGCTTCGTTCGTGGAGCCATACGACTGAGGCCTCCTGCTAGGACCAGGATCCCTTCATGGGACTTAGCAATAGTACTTGAGGGTCTGGTTGAGATCTAGATATCTCTAGAGTCAGCGTCTGATAAAATTCAGACTCTCAAGATGGTTTTTCTTATGGCAATTACTTCTCTAAAAAGAAATGGGGATCTACAGGCTCTGTCTGACTTGCCAGCCTGCTTAGATTTTGCCCCAGGAATGGCTAAAGCAATTTTGCACCCTCATCCTGCCTAAGGTTCCTTTCTCGACTGTACATCCAGTCACTCTCGAATCCTTCTGCTCCTTGACGTTTACAACATCGGAGCAGGAAAGACTTCACAGACTTTGTACAGTCTGTGCCCTTCAGACTTTTGTCCACCGCACTAGCCAGTGGCGTAATTAGGGCAACTCTTTGTTTGCCATGGGGGCCTCAACAGGGGGGTGGCTACCACCAAGCAGACTATGTCGCAATGGGTGAGGGACACTATTGCCCAGGCCTATGAGGCACGTGGTCAAGCTTCGCCAGTAGGTATCAGGGCTCACTCTACCAGAGGGGTCACCTCCTCTAAAGCCTTGGCTAGAGGTGTCCCTCTGCAGCATGTTTGTGATGCGGCAGGCTGGTCCTCTCCTCACACATTCATAAGATTTTATAGTTTGGATGTTCATACCAATCCGGGCTCTAATGTCCTTGAATCAACATCACAAGCTCAAGTCTGAGACCTCTCTTGCTCTTGTGAGCACAACTACAAAACTGTAAGGGGTCCGGACATCCACAGTGCAGCGGTGTGGGTATTCTCGTTCCCAAAGTGCTAAATCAGTGCAGCATCAAAGTGTAGCTTTTTGACAGGGAATGTCTCGGGTTACTTAACTGTAACCCCTGTTCCCTGATAAAAGCAGAACGAGATGCTGCGCTTCATTGCCGCACTGGGATACCCCAGGACTGCTCTTCAGACAAAATACCTGATGATGCACCTTGTGACGCATCTATTTATAGCCCTGCTACAGGTGCATCCAATGATGTCATCAGCAGAGGCTATAAATTCTAGTCAGTTTCATTGACGTGTTGCACACATATTCACAGCTGGTCACACCTAAAGTTGTTCCCAAAACTCTAAATCAGCGCAGCATCTCGTTCCGCTTTTATCAGGGAACAGGGGTTACAGTTAAGTAACCCAAGGCGTTCCATGTGGATCCTCTAGCTGTATTCACACACACACACACACACACACACACACACACACACACACACACTCACACAAAACCAGTGAACCGTTTTATGCCATTTGAAATCTAATTAATAATTGTATGTATATTGCATATGACAATGAACTTTCGTCATTTCAAAATATTTAAAATACAAATGAATATTGAACAAAAAAATATGGTCAGTCTTGTATACAGAAAAAATGCATCTTAAATACATATATTAACTCTTTCCCCGCCAAACACGGAATTTTCCGGGTTTTATGAAAAAACGCTTCCCCGCCAAACACGGAATTTTCCGGGTATCCGTGTTTTAGGTGGTATACGGTAAGGAAGACCCGCGCACATGTTTTGAAAGAGTACGCAACTCTTTGATCAAAGAAACAGACTGCGATCGTCTCAAACATAAAGAAGTGGAGTAATGAGAATGTAGCTCAAAATATTCTGAATATCCTTGCGGAAGGAGACCTCGTTCTACTGCAAAAGTTGTGGTGTCCCCTTACATCCTGGGAAATGTTACTCCGTGTACCACTCAAAAGCAAATTACAGTGCCTAAATTTGATATATTTTACATTTATTTATAATTTTAATTTATTTTGGAAGGTTTTATATATGAAGGAAACAACATCTGAATGTATTCAGCTTGAAAATGCACTTGTTTGATAAAAATGCCTTTTTCTCAGCTTTTTGTCCGAAATGTTGTTTTTGACAAAACCTACCTCTGTTCAAGTGGCAATAAAAAAAGAACAAATGAAGATAAATTAAAATCGTTTTTATTTTAAAAAACCTAAAAGCAGAGGCTCAGATCTATATTTTGATATATAGCATCTTCATATATTCATGGAAGAAAATATTCTGCGGGCCATTAAAGTTTAGCGAAAATTGTCAAAAACCCTGGCGGTGACTGGCAACTTTTTTTAAAAACGCTGGCGGGGAAAGAGTTAAACTACATAAATTAGAGTACAGGCTCAGGAGAACAGTCCATGCAGCACACGCTTAGCATTTTGTACTGTTTGCTCACCAGGCATTTTGTGTACAACATGCTGAAGAAATTGCCAAAACAAAGGACACTGTTCAGGGTAGTGAACATCAAAACAATAAAAAAAATGTGTCAACTTATTCCTCCTACGATGTCTGAGTGAGTGCTGTCCCATTTAGAATGATAAATGTTTGTGACTCCCCTGGAATCAAGCCTCGATATGTGGGGAGGACACAACCCTCTTTGGTCCACCATATTAGTGCCAGCCTATTAAAAAATTTTACAAAACACACACACATTCTACATCATAGCAAAAAACACAACTTAATTAGTCACTTCTGATAGGAATATGAATTATATGACAAATTATAGTGAAGTACTTACTGGCAGCCCATTAATAAATGACTGCCTTTTCTTCTCAACAGAGAAGAAACTTCCTAACTTCCTTCCCTTTTTGTAGGCAGACTGTGGCAGGAGGATTGGTAGAACTCTTAAAACCATTTCTTACTCAGTATCTATGTGTGAAAGAGAGAGAGAGAGAGAGAGAGAGAGAGAGAGAGAGGGAGTCCATGTAGAAATGAGCAAGTGCAGTGCAAAAAACACACTATAAAATTACACACACCAAGCAAATATACAATAATAACTTTCTCAGCTTCTAAATAAAGCCTGAATATTATGAGGTGTTTTGCGGCCCTCTCTCCAATCCTGGCTATCTCCAGAATTTTGTCCACAAAAGCTCTACACTATGTCTCCTGAAATGCTCTGCAGTGCTCTGGTTAGAGGAATTCAAAGTCAGAAAAAAGTTTGTGTTAATTGATTCTATTTAGAACTAAGTGGTACAATCCCTTGTTTGTTGCACGTACCTTGAGCCCTTGCTGTTATGAGTGGGAATAATGATGACATCTCAGGGTTTTCAAGTGGGCACCCTCCTTTCTCAACGTTTCACTGATGAGCCCACTACACCTCCAGAGGGTTCAGCGATGAGGCCTGGCTTCCCAGGCTCACCCCACTCTACGTCATCTCATTCTTGATGTTACTTTGGAGCCCAGGTGTTGTTTCTTCTCTTAATCCAGAGCCACTGGCTTGCCCTTTCAGCCACACTGGAGAGGGCTTTGATGGCTTGACGTTGGGTCTGACCTTGAATTCCCATGACCTTAAGCAGCCTGGTAGTTGACATGCCTACAAAGCCTCTGCAGCCAACTTCCACTGGACAAACCTTAGCTTTCCAGCCATGTTGTTCAGCATTGGCTGCCTGCTCAGCGTTCTTAAGGCTCTTCCATTCATAGGCCTCGTCCACAGCATCCTCCCAGGGCACTGAAAGCTCTATGATGTAGGTGGTGCGAATTGAGGTGGACCAAAGCACGAGGTCTGGTCTGAGTTGGTTGTGGCGATCTCAGTTGGGAAGCAGAGCCTCTGTTCCAGGTCTGCCAGTAGCTTCCAGCCCCATGCCGCTTCCAGCTGCCCGGCCTCTGGTTTTGAAGTGCCAGCCTTGGGTTGCTTCGCACCTTCCTGGACAAACTCTCTTGCCAATGCAGGATGGGATGACTGTGGAAGCAGGGCGTTTATGGCTGACCGTCTGCTCTCCAGCGTAGCTGCTGGACACTTCATTACTTGATTGTGCTGCCAGTTGTAACAGCCTGGTTTAAGGCTTGTCTTGCAGCCGACGAGAATGTGCTTCAGGTTTGCTGGGGATGGACAGAGTAGGGATGTAGGGTCTTTGCCTTTCAATTGGCTGAGGTTTTTGGGAGATGGCAGGTCATTGTATGTGGCTCGTATAATGAAGTATTATTGCGTGTTTTGCATTAGCCATTGCGTTAGAAGTGCTATGTCCTCTGTTGAAAGGTTCTCAGCGAGGAGATATATTGCAGTGATCAAGCATATATTTTGTAATGTAAAAAGAGTGTGGTGAAGCTGGGCAATGGCAAATGAAATCTGTACTGCAAATACGCATTTCAACTAAGAGGTAATATTAACCACAGTTTCTGAATTAACTTCACATGACAGTACAGAAATGAATGTGGATCAACATTTAAACTATTCAAAACAATAGATCAATGTCAAAGTAACACATCTGCATTTAGAATGGGATAGGCAGCTTTTAAGTATTATGATTGACATTAATCATATTTTAGTATATTTAACATGGCAAAAATATTTGTGAGAGACTGCAGAATGCAGTTCTGCAGGGGTAGTGATTTCAAAAATGTCATTACCAGGCAGTGATGTCTGATATCTATTAGACATGTCAGTTTTAGGGGGATGATGTCTTTTGCCTCTCCGAAGCCGCTTCCTCAGATTTCGCAGCAGTACCTCCAAGTACCCTGTAGCTGGCCAGTGATTTCTGCCAGGGCAAAACCAGGCTTCCCGAAACAATGTATAGAAATGGTTTTATAATCTGAAGTAAAAAATATTCTTCAAATACAGTTAGTATGAAAACATGCATATCATTGTCCATTCTAAGAAAAACAAGTAATTGAAAATATTCATTTTAATATGTAGCACTCAAGCAATTATGGTAAGCCTTAAAAACAACAGATTGCTCAGACATGTAAATAACAGAGTGTTCAGATATGTAGTTAAGAAGGTAAATCCATCCCACTAAAATGACTCTTTTGTGTTAATACATACATAGTGTTGATCCTTGTTTTGGACTGGCATGGACACATTTGATGTTGATGGAACAGTAGAAGATGACTGATTGTCATTTGAGGCATGTTGGCTTCTGATTTTCCTAAACAGAGCTCATTGAGTTATACAATGGTTTACATTGTCTTGTATTTTTGTAGCCTACTGTCAACTTATATATATATTAACTTATATAACACATTTTTATACATTTCATGCACACAAATACATTCAATTACTTGTTGATTCATATAATAATTTTCAATGTAAAATCTTTAGGTTCATAAAAACAACAGACCATGAACAGAATATGTAGCAACCATACTTATGTGTTGATTGCTCAGTACTGCAGGTAACATTTTAACTTGTATGAAAAATAATGACAACTAAAACCAAAAATGTGCCACTTCCAACAATTAACTGAACACAAGATTTCACAATAACATCATTTTTTATTTGGTTTTCCATCAGATGTGTAGGAGGGAAGCACAGTCATTCCAGGCCTATATGCTGTCTCTTGATGCTTGACCCAAGAAGCAACAAAAACATCAGTATACAATAGTATGCCTTCCAGACTATTTTGAATCTCAGTTCAAAGAGATGAAAGAACTGTTGTATAACCAGGTTCTCTGTTGTTTTTGTTTTTTTTCCTCAGAAAACACATTTTCAGTTATTAAGTTGAAACACATCATCATTTGGTGTCTGAAAGCCATTGTTTTACATATGTTCTTAAAGTTACAGACAACATTGCTGACATGTTTGACATGTATTTTCTTCAAATTGCATTGTCCAAAATCAAATTAACGGGCCAAATGTCCTAACGATACTTGCATAATGCATCATAAAATTATTTTTAGGCTTTAAGTGGAGAAATGGAGGAAAAGTGTGTGGTGAGCCCATATTAAATTCTTTAAATAAATTGTGGACCCTTCTGTCAATGATGGAGAGAACAGTAATTCCATGCTGCTTAAAAGAACAAGCAGCAACTCCCAGTGCATGTTTCACTCTGGAATAAGGTCCCCATTAGCTATAGGCAGAACCCTGAGCAAGCACCACATCTGAGCAGCTGACTGCTTCAAAAAGGTGTCAGCTAATTTCAGATCATTCATGCTGATGGTAGAGTGTTTGTTGCGTTTGTCATGAAACCTGTAGTCAAAGCTGGTAAATTTGTAATTTAATGCTCTAGAGTAAGGTGTTTGTCTTCAATAAGTGAATTGATTATGAGTTTCAATTCAAAGGGGCAAATGCCTTCCAGAATATCATGCATGTCTGGACAAAGGTTGGCCACATCATTAAAGAAACATAGATCATTAAGGGCACATTAATGTTTAACACCTGTCAATGCCTGATTTCCTGTCAGCAAGACTTTCTTGTCATTTTCTGTTGTACGGAGTTTTCTGTTTCCAATTACCTGTGTCCTCAACTGACTTTTGTGGGCACGACAACATCTGTATACAACATTTCCTGAAAAGCTGATAATATAACCCAGAAGACTCAGATTATCCCCACATACTTTGGCCAAATTCACTTTAACAATCCCAAATGTTTCCTTTGTTAGTGACATCTTTAAGTGAACAAATGTTTAAATGTACGACAGCAGCTAAATTGTTTGCAATGGAAGTATTTCATGATACTGGTTATTCCATGAACAGCCATGAGGTGAAATATTACATCCTTTACCTCCCCGGTAATTTCTTTCTCACAACTGAAGCATGTAAGGGGCATTTTCAATGTTAACTGTGTGGAAAACATGTTTGGTTTAAGTAATTTTTGGGGATGAGTGCAGTAATGGCTTTTTAATCTAGAGCAGGAATGTCACCTCAACTATTTCTTCTTCATCACAATTGGAGCTTCAAATAACAAATCAAAGCTACAAATGGATTTATTACTGCAAAAATATGTTCGGCATGGGCGCCACCCGCAGTCATTCTCCACAAGGATTCTCCACCCAGCCCTCCACCATGAGAAGGAGAGGTCTGCTTATCAGCTCCCTTAACGCAGGTTCCTGACATCCCGGGGCATGATGTTTTGGATAGCCTCCGTCTGCTTCCTCACCATCGAAAACTTCCGGGCAAAGTTTCCAAAGATGTCCCCAAATAGACCAATCTGAGAGATAGGCCGTCAAGGAATGGAACCTTGTCAGCCTCTCAACCAGGTTGAGCTAAAGGTGGCGCTCGTGGACCACGAATGTGGACATTGCCTGCCCGAGAGACTGTGCTGTGACCTTCGTCGCTCGGAGGGCGAGAACGGTCACCGAGCTCAGTTCCTGCTTTAATCCTGGATCAGGACTACCCTTGTGCTATTCTTTAAGTGCCTTGGCTTGGTGCACCTGCAGGAGAGCAATGGCATGCAGGGTGGAGGCGGCCTGTCCAGCACCACCGTAGGCCTTAGAGGACTCGGGCGACTCTGCCTGGTGTCGGTGCAATGAGGACATAAGTGCACCGCAACCACCTCTCCGTCGAGGGTAGTGAGAGCAGAGGAGCCTGCAAACTGGGTACAGACAGTAAAAGGTGCCTGTCACGATCGCGTAAGCTACTCATGCACCTCCAGGAAGAAAGGAATGGGGCGGAGTGCGGCCGTGAGCGGCACTCTGGTCCCAGGAACCAATCTTCAAGCCGCAAGGGTTGGAGGGCGTGGAGGATTCCACTCCAGCCCGACACTTGCAGCCGCCTGGGCAAGCATGACCGCCAGCTCCACGTCAGCCTGTGACTGCACCACCACACCACGAAGGTGGGAGCCCAGCCGAGTCTTCTGAGTCAGACAGGACAAGCCCGCTCTCCGATGCTGCTAACAACAACTCATCCTCTTCAAGAGCCCCAAACAAGACCACGAACTCGCCCTGAGGCAGGCCTGCGGTCTCATCCCAGAACTTAACCGGGGCATACGAGCATGTTGGGGAATGGGAGGTCCGTGGGGGGTTTCCCGGCAGAGAAGCTCCCATTGAGGTCCCCAAATCGTCCCAGTGCTAACCGACTCTGCCTCATACCCGTAGGTAGAAGGACAGAGTCAGGGAGCCGCTGGAGTAGCTTTCCCTCTGACGAAAGAAAGCTGCAACTGCAATGTAGCCATGGTCATGTTCTCACAATGAAAATGCGCCATTAAATACAACAGCTTCACAGCGTCTCAGAGGTGAATGGATCTGCAGAGTAATTTGGCTCTCTGAACACAACTGCTTGGCTCCGAAGTAGAAATCTGAATGAGTGCTTGCATTCCAGCTCCTTTTATACCTGTATGTCTGGGGGAGTGGCATGCAAATTCCACTCGCCAATTCTCATTGGCCTTTTCTCAAAAACCAGAGGTGTGTGGGACTCCCAAGGGCGACCCCTAGTGTCACTACATCGACACAACCTCGAGTAAGTGACAGAAGGTGAACTCCACACATAGTTCATGCCAAAAGGAGTTTCTTTCTTCATCAAAACAGAATTTAATATTTTTATGATTTAATTTCATGCCTCCTCCTTTAAACAATTGAATGTAAATTTTTTGATGGTCCAAAATGCATATTTAGGGTGTATCAAAATAATCCACATGACTCAAGTCGACAAATAAAATTCTTCTGAACCCAAACGATTGATTATTCTTAGAAATAAAACAATACTTATATACTTTTTAACTACAAATGTTCGCTTTTGTACATCTCTTTGACGTGCGCTCATGAGGGGGATGACGTAAGCTCATTGGTAAGGTCACGCGTGGAGGAGTAGGCAGGAAGAGGAGCACTGTACAAGAGGAGGAGCACTGTACAAAAGTTGAATCGTCTTTGCTGTAGATTTGTATTTGTATAAGTGTATTGTTCTAAATGGTCCTTTTTGCATGTGTATCCTGGATGCTTCAAGATCAGAAACCCCAAAGAAAATGCATGTGGGAAAAATATAAACTTTTCATCAATTCATAAACATGATCATGAGCGATTGAAGCTCTGGCTTATCGCGCTGAACCTGGATATCAGTATACCCCTACATTCTCTCAAATATTGGAGGATGTGCAGTGAACATTTTACCCCTGAGGATTTCAGACCATCGAAAGAACCAAAGGTTCAATATCTGAATTCATTAGCTGTCCCCATGCTGTTTTTCCAGTGAACTCTGTTCTGGAATCCAGAAATTCTTTTCACTATGTGTGAAAACTTTGTCATGGTTATACATTCCTCAGCACTCTGCTACTCATCACCCAATTTCTAATTCACCACGCCTACACTCAATTCACTCGCTCATCGCTGCCTGCATATATAAGTTTGTGAAGTTTCTCTTCTGTGTGATATCACCTGTACCACTGATCTCTCTGTGTAAACCCTGTGAACCTCAGTAAATGCTCTTGCACTTGGTTTCACTAATTACAACTTGTGTGGCTTGAATTCCTGACAGTCATATAACCTATATATTTCTGTTAAAAAAAAAGCACAAGTAGATAATGCAACGGCATTGTTCCGGAAAAAAAAAGATGGTTATTTACTGCAGTAATTTATTATTTTTATATATTTTATTTTATTTTATATTGTTTTTAAGTTGTTTTGGACAGTTTTGGCACTTGGTCTGTTGTCAACAATGACGCATTTCCTGCCTCCTCCTGCACGGCAAATTATCAGCAAAATTGTCATTTTTGGATGAACTATTCCTTTAATATGCACATAGGGAGCGGAAGTACTGATTGGATAAATGGCTAATGGAAACCCGGCTGCTGTCTCCAAGGTTCTTTCACAGCGTCTCTGTTTGATAGTGCACTAGCCAGTGCAGAAGTTGGAGACATTGCTTGAACCCTGCAGGTAATCTACACTAACCCATTTATTCCCACCGGTTACTGTTGTGACCGGGATCTAAAAAGAGTTTTTGATGTATTTTGCACAGAATTTTCAGTTATAATTGGCAGTGCAGAATTGTTTGCATGTCTGTCAAAACTCCATGAAAAGAAGCAAATAATAAGTCATAATACACTTACCATATGTTATACATAATTTGAATTGAGTTGTACCGTGTTCATTTTCGGCTGTTCAACTCTGTCGGTGGCGTAGGTTTTGTGTGGATGACTGAAAAATACATTTACGGTATACCCATGTCTTGTTCTAATGCTCTTTAATGTGTAAATATACTATTGTTTGTACTTGCATTCCTCTAATAAAAATGTTATTCCTATTTAAAATCATAAAATAACATGACCGTTTTTCTTTGCTTCTTCTTCCATGAGTAATGACTGAAAGATGAGGTAGGTCTGTTTAGATTAAGTATTTGAGATGAATTGTACATAAAATAGACCATAATAATTCCGCACCATGGCACTGCCTTTGAAACATATTGCAACAGACGTATGATAAAGGCCTATGTTGTGTGACCTGCAGAGAGCAGTTTTTCCAAAACCTGTTTAAAAATGTATGCGTAACAAAAATGCCCTTCACCTATACTATCAATTTTTTTTTTTTTTTTTTGGAGAGAATGAATCTTGTATCTTTTTTTTTTTCCTTCTTCTTGTTTGCTGCTGCTCAGGTTCTTGATGTGTATAGTATGCCAAGTTTTGTAAAGCCTGCTGTTTGAATGGTTGAAAAACAAAACTGTTTAAAAACATTAAACATCATTTTTGCAATTCCATTTGGTGCCACTAGAGTGGCAGAAAAGACATACATAACCTTTAACCAGATGCTGGGTTTATCAACCCAGGTGCTGGGTATGGCCTCAATGACCCAACCATTTTACAAATAACCCTGCAAAAGGACCCCGCACACCTTAACGCAGCACTTGGGTTACAGATTTAACCCAGCAATATTGAGTGTAGCTATCCGTGATTCCCGCACCGCTGTCTACGCTCTGTTTTTTTTTTTTTATTCCTATCTCTCCATTTTGTGCAAATGGGCCAGGCTAATAGACTTTGAGGCCATAACTTTGTCTCACTCTTCTGTGCCACTGATGGTAATCTTGTTCTACATGGAATTTATTGCACATCTGGTTGCGAAAATACCCAATTAGAGCCCTTCTCTTCTGCATGCAGTCAAATCAGAGAGCGCACTGAACCAAGACTTAACATATGGCGTGTATGTGTGTGTGTGTGTGTGTATCTGTTTATCAATGGTTTGTGCAGACACCAGCTGTCTGTCAAGCTTAAGCTTGATCAAGCAGACATGTGATTTTTTTCCTCAATGCTTAACAGAGCTACAGAAATGCATATATACATGCTCACAAACACAAATAGAGACACTCTTGGCTTTGTTGTCACCATCATCGTATCTACATTTATTGCAAAAGTCTAACTTAAAGATTTTATTGACACCCTTACTTGGTGTATGATTTGTGTAACCCATTAGAACATAACTCAAAGGTTAAATTAGTTAAATTTGGGTTATACATCTATAATCTAGAGCTTAATTGTTTAATGAGGCAACCAATACAGATACACAAGACAGGACAAACTGAGTCAGAGAGAGCGAAGTGAGTTCTTTAAATACACAACAACAATCAAGCAAAGATCATAACACAACGAAGGGCTTAAGTAGGCTGAGAATCAACAGAGAACAGGTGCTGTCATCACGCTAATTAGTGGCATGATCAGCATTCCCATGGAAACAATCAGTGTTCCCATGGAAACGCCGATCACACATGCTAGCAGTAACTGAGACACATGAGAGAGAGCAAAACAAAACAAACAGGACAAACCAGCGAATTGACAGGGACTGTGACAGTTGATTGTTTGAGATCCTCCGTCCTATGTGAATGGGAAGATGTGACTGGTGAGAGGGGAGAGAGGAGAAAAGACTAGCGAGGAGAGCAGATGTATCAAAGCGATGTGCTGAGATATACTGGAGTTTATTTAATTGATTTATCATCATATTAAAGCATTGAATTGTGCACAAGAATGTGTGTTAAACACTATAGTACGGAGCTATTTTGTATTTTGTGTTGTAACTGAGTTCTCACGTATGTTCGATGACATTGTGTCTGCATCATTCACTAGCAGTGCATAGCACTGAAACAGACTGGGTCTTTTTTCAATTATTTTTAGGATAACTGTAAGCACAAAGAATGATGATCGCTCTAGTTTTCATCATGGTGATTGACTGGTGGATCACCAGATAGCACTCTAAATCACTGTGAGCTTTGGAGTTCCTCTGGCTACGTGGGAGATACATTTAATTGTCTGCAGAGGGAGAGCATTGGCTTGGTGAGCTGCAGAAAGCCTACACGGTACCCAGAGATTTTAACCGTATTCCATAAAGGAGTTCAGGTACATTTAGTTTAAGTTTCATTTCATACTCAGGAGAGTGAAGAGGCCATTTTCTGTTTCTCAGGCCAACACGAACTCAACCTACGTCACAGGCCTTTAGACAGTGTTTGTGTTTAGCTGTGTGCGTGCGTGCGTGCGTGGGCCCACTACAGTAAACCGTAACGATTATATTTTGTGTTTATTCTGAGTACAAAGAGGGTTAGCTTTGATATTAATATAGTTGTGTCAAAATGTACTGTTTACCTGTATTGTATTGTCAAATTGTATTTAACAACTATTCACTTGAAATTGTATAGAGATTCAAATGCTCTAAAACTAATATATCGTATTACATTTATTTTGGGAAATACTGAGCTACAGTTTAAGTGAAACAACTGTACGCCTTTATTTTATTTAAATACAATTTAAATAAGAGTTTTTAAATTTAGAGTTTTTCATTCTTTGATTCTGAAATATAAATGTTTTTCTGTAAATTAGCCAAAGTATTTCCAAATAATTAATAAGAGTATTTAATTTAACGTTATCAGAGAGGTGGCCTAAATCCAACATCTACGTATATAAGCATAAACCTATGAGCCTGGTACTCCTCCATACCTAATTCATAATCTGAAGGTAAGGGGGTGATATTCATTGGAATTACACAACTATTTAATTTATATTTTTCACTAGAGCTTTTTAATATATACCCATAGACTTAAATGATAAGTCTAACCTATACAATGTGTTATGCTTGCTTTTGAAGTTTAAGCACAGCTGATATAGTGAGCTAAATTCAATAATGCTCATTTTTAATAGATTAGAGCACAAATATTGTTTAAAATGTTTTGTTATAATCTTTATGATTTATACATAAAGATTACATATATAATACCAAAATAGTAGAAAAGTGTGCAACAAAGTGTAGCGTCTCAACAGTAATCTTTCTTTACAAATACAAATGTATCGTTCAGAGATTTGATGCAATGATCTTATCTCACTTTGGCAAATCCAGGGAATAATTAGCCCCCAGAAGCTTGTATTATTCCAGAACAATACTTTCCAGTTGCACTGATAAAAAGTTGTAGCAGCGAACCATTCAGATTGAATCTGACCATTTCCGCCAGATCTTGCCATTTTAAAGTGCATTATGTATTCGACAGTACATGAACAGCCCGTGGGGATCCAATCTAAGGCTGAGCCTAATAAATGAATACCTTCCTTTTTTTAGTTAAGTTTGTAGTTTCTGTGCCACTAGTGGAACGGAAAAGTGTAGTTTCTGTGCCAATAGTGTAACAGAACTGACTTGCAATCTGATTGAACTGCCTGACTGGGCTAGACATACTGCAAAATCAATATTTTAGCTCATCCAATGGCTGAAGTATGGGACAGGATAGCAGAATGGTTTGAAACTTGCTAATTGTACAGAAATTACACACAATATACAATGTATCATCTTTAAAATAAAATAAATTTGAGATTTGGTAAATTAAACATACTGAATACTTGCATTTTTATTTTTATTTTTTATTTTTTTTTGCACTTAATTACAGTCATATCTTTAGATGCACATTCAAGGTGTGCAGCTGTTTCTGTCATATGGCCATTTCAAATTAAATTTGATCCACTCAGCTAGAGCGTTGCATACATTAACTTGACTGATCTGCCAAGAAGCGATCAGATTTCACAGCTGAAAACGTACATCTTTGAAAGTTATTGATATACTGTACTTCAATGTTGGTACACATGAGACATACAACATATGTCTCTTTATTGAGAATTTTACCAAAATGATTTCTGTCTCCTCAGGTAGGGAAAGAAAAAGCTCCAGTTAAAAATAAACATAAAGACCAAAATTCAACTATTTTGTTATACAAATTAAGACTAAGAGGAATAGTTTGCCTAAAAATGAAAATTCTGTCATTATTTTCTGGGCTTATGTGCAAAAAGACAAAGAATTTCTTTGTTGGTAAATACAATTCTACAACAATAATGATAATAATAATAATGATAATAAAATAAATACTAATAATAACAACAACAAAAAAAAAAAAAAAATACTGGTTTTATTCGAGGCAAAAATTATGTTTCACATCACCAGGATCAATGAAACTCATTTAAAGATGCACTCAGTGAATCCTGCTTCAATAATGCCCAGGTAATATTAATATTATTTTCTCAGTGTGGTTTCTCAAGTTTGATTGGATTTCATTAAACCCACTGTTGTCATTTGAATACAATATTTGATGGACTTTTGTATATTTAACATAAGCACATGTAGATTTTTGACTCTGCTGTATTGTTACGAATGGCAGGCCATTCCCCTTGAGCATTTCACATGGAAGAAAGTGTATATAACACAGACACCTCTCCATTCCCAGAGTCCCCTGATCCCTCTCTCCCAGTCCTGTTTAGTGTTCAGACAGAGGCCTGCAGGGTATTATGTCAGGATTACGCATTTCTGCTGTTAATCAGAGGACTGCAGATGGGACTCTCAATACACATTTGTGCAGAAGTACACACAGTGCTGTCATTAAAAGTATGCACATTGAAATACAATATGCATTGCCATATGCTAGTCATAATACAGTATGTATTTCACAAAAAAATCTTAGCCCAAATACTTTCAATCACTCTGACATGCATGATACAATATGTAATTACAGTTATTCAGGGATTCTGCTTATATCTACCCTGAGGATTTTACTTAAAAAATATTACATCTAAGCAAACAGTCCAACAATTGCATTTGATTGACAAACATAAGATGATGCTGTACTAAAGTTATATAGCATTTTACAAAGCAGGCATATTTTGAACTTGCACAAAGTAAAACAACATGCAGAGTATCTGTAATTATCTATTTAAATTCCATGTTATTTTGAGTAACTTATGTCTCTTTATTGTCTTAAATGTAAAGACATTATGTACTGTTTTAGTTTTAGTGCGTGATAATGATTACTGGGCACAATTACATTTAATTAACAGACAGACACATTTTAACTGTTGATTTATTATAATAACTGTTAATTACAAGCATTATTTATTTCACAGATGTTAAGTAATGTTTTTAAAGTAATTGCTTTTGACTTGTATGTAAAAGCAATCACCATTATGCATTTCTATTAACTAAAAAGACACCCTAAACGCTTTTCTTATTTTATAAGAAAATTATTTAATTTTATTTAATTTTTTTTGTACAAAGTTTGCAAGGCTGCAGTAAAAGGGAGTGAGGACAAAATAATTTCTCCAGTTTTCCAGAATATTCCCCCAATCACTTATTATTCCGAATGAGAACTCAGACTTATGTTTTATTCCATGGGGATCATTAAATGCAATAAATAATTCAATGAGTCTGCTGAAAAGTCCTTTAATTATCTTTAATTGATTCATATGGATCTGAAATTAGTTCAGACACTTTTTAGAACATTTTTCGTGTTTCATTGAGGTGTTTATTGCTATGTGAAGATTATTTTATTTAGCTAATTACTGTAATTTTAAATAAAAATAAGATGAGATGAGTGTTATTCTTTCTCTTTTTGACCTGTATTTAACACTTCTAGCAAGTCTTGCAAGTCAGTAGCAGTACCAAGATGTGCTCTAAGGCATTGTGCAAATATGTTTTTTTTGTGTATTTTTGTCATCCCAATAGGAGTGTGCATTGAACTCATGCACTGAAAGTGCAGGAACCCTATTGTATTTATACTGATTTTCTTTTTAGGGGTCCAAGCACCGAAGGTGTAGGAACCCTATTGTATTTGTTCCGATTTTCTTATTATTAGGGGCCCAAACACAGAAGGTGCAGGAACCCTGTTGTATTTGTTCTGATTTTCTTATTATTTTTCTTATTAGGGGCCCAAACACAGAAGGTGCAGGAACTCTGTTGTATTGTTCCGATTTTTCTTCTTCTTATCATTATTATAATTTTTTTCTTCCTCAAAAGTGTCTGGGTCTTAGAGATTCCAAACTTGGCAGGATTTTTCCAAATCCCCCTCACTGCTCAGGTGTACAGACACACATCCGTCAGACACTAGGTGGTGCTATTACAAATAAATAAATATATATATATATATTTTGGGCCATATCTCTTGATCCGTAAGGGCTATAAACAAATTATTTGTATCCTTTGATTCCTTGCTTAATGCCAAAGAGTGCCAATTTGTTTTCCCGCTATTTTGGATTGTTTGAAAAAAATTCTTAAAGAACTCGTCCTAGGCTATTTCCCCTATTGGAACTAAAATCAATTCTGATTTATCGTCAAACGGTATGCCAAAACGTTCATAGTGGGCATGTCCATTTTACTAATATGGTTATAACTTTTGAACGGATTGATCAGATATTATCACGAAATTTGGTACACGTATGTATGGGCTCATTGTGAGGACACATATATATTGCCCACATTTGCCTCTTGGTGGCGCTATAATAATAAAAAAAAATTAAATGGCTCTAACTATGGAACCGTTGTTCCGATCAACTTGAAATTTTGCATAAAGTGTTTTGTCCAAGGTACCATCTCTAGGAGGACAGTCACATATCTTTACAAACATGGCTGACATCGACCAATCAGGTTTCAACAGCTTTTAGACAGGGTTCAATAAGGCCTATCAGAACTAAATTTGGTACAACTTTGTATCTTTGCCCAAGATGTCTGTGCAAAATTTGACAAAAATTGGTCACCGGTAGGCGCTATGACTTTTTACATGCATGTAAATAATTGTATATATTGCTGTGTTGTACAAAGAAACACGTTATTCATGCCATATTGTGGATCTCCTCACTCTGAACAACTTTACATTAAGGACCATTGGTGTGAAACAAAACGTTCAATAAGTATTTGAGATTATTTTAAAAGATTACTTTTTCTAACTAGTCGTAGGTCATTTTCCCAATCAGAACCAAAGCAGTGCAGAAAGATTCTCTACAGTCCCGAAATGAAAATTTATCGAAGGAATTTTGACATTTTGATTTATTGTCAAATGGTATGCCAGAACGTTCGTAATGGGTGTGGCCACTTTTCCAAAAATGTATAGAACTCTTGAACAAAATCAGATATTGCCACAAAATATGGTATACATATGTTTGGAGTAATTCTATGGACACAGAAAACAATTGTTCATCTCAACCTCTTGGTGACGCTATAAAAGTAAAAAAAAAAACGTTCAAATGGACCTAACAATGGAACGGCTGGGCCGATTGACTTGACATTTTGCTTGCAGTATTTGTGTGTAAGGTGCCATCAAGGTATATAAGGACAGTCATATACCTAGAAAAACATGGCTGCCATCAACAAAATCATATTTTAGCAGCTATTTGATCTAGTCCGTTCACCCAATCGGAACCAAACCAGTGCAGGAAGATTCTCTGGAGTCCCATTATTCATAATTATCAAAAAAAGTTTTAACGTTTGATTCAATATTGCAAAGCTACACCAAAACATAAGTTGTGTGCATTGCCACTTATACTTAAACAGTTATAAACAGTTATAACTCTTTAATGGAATGAGATATGTCCACAAAAAAGTGCATACCTTTGCCACTTGGTGGCACTATAACAGTCAGGAATGTAAAAAAAATACCAAATCTGTGTGATACCTCAATTGATGTATCTCAAAATTAAGGCTCTTTAACATTGTCTTAGGCTAATTTGCCAGTATACTGGCACATTTTCAGGCTAATTAGGTTGGCTTGACTCGTCCTGCACCATTTGGAGTAGGCCAACGAATTATTACTTTTCTATGGGATAGGGGGGGTATGGTGCACCCCTGGGGGGCAAAAAAACATTCCAAAAAATCCTATTGACTTTGCATTGTGACAAACTTTGACAGATCATATCTGTGGATCAGAGTTTCCTAGAGAACTCATTTCATATGGCCTAGCAAGCAGTTTTGGCGCATTACATGAGATTGGGGGTAAGATGTACCCCTGTGGGATAAAACTGGCCCACAAATGCCTCATAGGCATAATATGGCAAGGGTCTCGCCCATGAAAACAATTATTTTTTTCCTACTATGACAAGATCATATCTCCAAATCAGAATGTCGCAGAGACATAGGGTCAGGCTAATTTTACTCAGGCTACCAGTCAGTCTTTAAGTATCATCTTGGAAATGGCATACTCATGCCCTAGCAACCATATACGGCACCCAAGCAACTCCCCTTAGACTTCCATTCAAAATGGCTCAAAATTATATTCAGAACATGTCGTAGACACTTGGGGATTGGATCTTTTGAGTCAGGTTAGTAATCAGCCAATAAGAATCTCTCTGGTCATTGGCTACATTTACATTTACATTTATGCATTTGGCAGACGCTTTTATCCAAAGCGACTTACAGTGCACTTATTACAGGGACAATCCCCCTGGAGCAAACTGGAGTTAAGTGCCTTGCTCAAGGGCCTAACAGTGGCATCTTGGTGGTGCTGGGGCTTGAACCCCTGACCTTCTGGTCAGTAACCCTGAGCCTCAACCACTGAGCCACCACTGCCCTAGCCATGCCGTAGACATCAGGTATCATCATGGAAACTACTTAGCCACACTCTAGCAACCATTAGGGCACCCTAGCAACCAAATCCCATTGACTTCCATTAAAATGGCTGAGAGTGAAGTCTTTGGCTCAGAATGTCCTAGAGAAATTACAGTTGGTTTGTTTTACTTGGGTGAGCAATCAGACTTTAGGTATCATCATGGAAACTACTTAACCACACAGCAAGGAGCCTTTTCAGTAAAACCTTGGTACCTGCCAAGCAACCGGATGGGGTTACCTTGGTAACCACATAACAAATCACATATCTCTTCACCACAACGTCATAAAGATTTCTGGTTTTGTTCAATTGACTCAGTACAGCAAGGAGCCTTTTGAGTATCACCTTGGTAACTGCAAAGCAACCAGATGGGATTACCCTAGGAATCAAGTAACAAAACATATATATTTGCACCAGAACTTCAACTTCCGGTTTTCATAATTTATGCTGCCTTTATGTGCATTTTACAGCTTCACAATTTTGGTACCCAATTTTCAACAAGTTTGGTTTAGGCAGAATCTATTGTCAAGAGAGCTGGATATAGGTGCAGCTAAGGATTTTAATGAAAATAAACAAATACAAATAACTGGTAGACACGGGAACAAATAAAACATCCACAGTGGGAAACAAGAACATGAACAGAAGCAAACATCTACAAAGGGCATTGGTTAAACACGGGAGGTCAAACACATGCAACATCTGACAACGAATGATACAAACAACAGGGCTTTAAATACACAAAGGATAATGACTAAATGAAACACAGGTGAGGACATTGAAGGACAGCTGGCAGAGATGAGAGCAGGGAATTATGGGAAGTGTAGTCCGGGAACAGACGACAGGGGAGAAACACAGGGCAGACAACAGTGAATCGTGACAATCTGCATGAAATAAAATAATAAGTCTATATATCCCATTAGTCTATCAAGAGGTTTTACAATAGGACACTATTATTGATTTAAATAATACTACTAATAATAATAATTTAAAATTCATTCAAAATTCAAACATTAAGTGACGATTAGGTCCGACACTAAATCACTTCAGGTCAGGAATTTAACATCGCCCTCAGGTTTAGGCTATAAATAAATACATGGGAATCACATGTGAATCAAGTGATACTTTAACATAGACATTTCAAGAACTTGAATGTGTATATGATGTTGTATCTTAATGTTACACTTGACAAGCTCCAGATGCACACAATTAATAGAGACCACAAATGGAGTCGAGACTGATCCGATCTGAAATCACACTTTGCACATTTTCAGTCATAAGGTTTACACTTTAGAAATATATATTAAATATAAATTCATTGTAATTTTGGATAAGTTTATTTAAAATGTCACATTTTCATTGTGTTTTTGGATAATCAGTCATACAAATATTATATTATTAGGATGAATCCATTATTCATTTTGAAGTCATTATCCATGCCTTTCCGAATAAAGTATTCGGCTTCAGGCACATTTCTACATGCCAATATATATTCTATTGTTAAACAAACCTTAATACAAAACCAAACAATGTGTAATCTGATCTTCAATTTCAACACTAATCTTGTGTCATTTGCGTAATGCTTAACACGCTATACAAAATATACTTTACAGTAACAACTAGTTTAAGGACAAGTTAAAGCCTTGATTTCAATTTCTGCCGGATATGTTTTCTGATCTTTAATTTTCTCGGCTTGTAAGAATAAAAAACTAAATCTCACCCACATAAAATAACCACTTTATTTGTCTTTTAATAAAAAATCTTGTCATTACTCTCAGTATTTTCTGTTGGCTTGGAGGAATAGGAAGAGAATGCAGTCATCTTAAAATCCACGATCCCGGTTCCGGGATTTAAAATTACGTCAGTAATAATGTACTTCCAATTTGAAATGTATGCGGAGGAGTTATGAGCTCATATCTGGTACCATTTGAAAGCTTAGAATGTCTACTTTCTTGAGATATGCATCACTTTGGCATTTGTTTTACACTAAGTAACTTATTTACAATAAATTACATAGTTCCACCCATCAAAAGTCGTGGTCATAATTATGTGCGTTTTTGAATACATATGTCTCATATCGCTCAAATATGACGCACATGTACAAACCATGTATCAAATGAAAGCTCTCATTGCCAGTAAGAAGTTCCAATAAGTCTTTTTATTGAGGTATAATCACATATCTAATACACTTCGAATGAATCATGAAGTATACAATCATACAAGTGAAATTATTGAATATTTGCCGTGCTACTCGCACTAGACAGCACAGTTAGTGACAAATGCTACATAATCCTTTACCTTAGGTTATTCTCTGCAAAATGAGCCATTTTTCAGTGTTTTCTGTGGTTGTGTGCCCAAGTAATCCCTCGATATGTCACACGAGTGCAGAAACACCACAAAGTAATGTTATATGATATTCAACAATCCAGGAAAATATGTAAACATCCGATCCGGATAAAGCATATATTGCCGTAAAGCTTAGACCCTCCGCTTTCCGGCAATGTCTCTCAAGATCAAATAGACCAATCAGGGGCTGTGATATTGCATCCAGACTGTGAAGTGATCACTGGGTAGGTTACGTGCCCAAAACACACAGACGCTGCCTCACCAGACACCTGAGCGCATATTTACCACTTTCAACAGTGTTTTATGTAATGACAAAGGGTTTTCTGTAAAATTACACTGGGATTTTGCATTTATAGCACTGTATATGGGTATGGGGAGACTTTAGATTTGGGTAGGCGGAAAGTACACCAAAAAAGGTAATATTCCTCCCTTCAAATAAATTGAAATAGATATTAAATAAAACATGATACAGACAAAATTCCTTTTTCAGGTATTTGCTGACATCTAGTGGAAACAGCCAAAACTGTCTGCTTGCTGCTAGGGTTTACAGGGCTTGAGTTTATACACTTTCAAAAATGAATTTATATAAAAAAAATCAAAAAACGCCTCTTTTTTTAGGAGGGTTATTACTGTTCAGACAACATATATATATATATTTTTAAATTTTTAGCAGTGTTTTATGAAACTTCAAAGGGTTTCCTGTAAAATGACACCAAAACTGTGTATTTAGGCCAAAGTATGTGGGAATGGAAAGCTTTTTAATTTGGGTAGGCCAAATCCAGGCGGAAATCCCCAAAAATGGCAAGGTTCTTAAGAGGTTAAAAGAGAGGTTGAGATCTTTAAAAATAATAATAATAATTGAGGAATCTCAAATGCAAGAGGAATCAGATAAAAAAACAAAAACAAAAACAAAGTCAGAGCAAGTCTTAAGGGAACTGGAATCAAGGACACTTTAACGCTTTTGATCACCGGCATCTTCCAGAATATTCGTGTTGGCAACTAGGCAGGACACAGGTACAAGCAACAGGAATCTATTCCCCAGCTTTCTGTGCGCTGCCCTGGTAAACAAAACATTCTCATGCTTTATTAAGATAGACATCATGTGTATATACAGCACAGTTGTGAATTGGTCCCTAAAGTTTTTTCTTTTAATTTAAAATGTAATTTTCCTTTCATCTGACAATCATTTGCATTTAAACTACTTCATTAGGTAGGCTATGCTCTGGTGTTCACTGACATACTAAAATAACTGAATAAGTAAAGCTGACTTGAATTCAAAACAATTTAAGACTTCAACAAAGTAGCTGACCTTATAGGCCTCAAAAAATATCACATTTTACACATTCATTGTTAAAAACAATTACTGGACTCAATTGTTAAAAACAACTGGACTCAAGATGGTGCTGAGTATGGCTGCTGCATTGCGAGCTCCGACACAACACTGCAGTTTATTGTTTGTTTTGTTTTGTTTGTGTTGGATGTTGTCTGCCTTATTGTAAATGACAGACAAATGCTTTTGGACATTGGTTCTGCAATTACACACTGAAAACCGGACTTCAAATTCCTCAATGCCGACCCGCAGTTTACAAACACGGCAGCGGAGCCCTTTGTCTGGGCTGCCCGGCTGCAGAAACGCAGAAGTAAAAGGGGGAAAAGAGCCGGCATAATTATCAGAGTAAGACGTCGCACAAATCGACCCCCGCTACCCAGTAAACTACTGGCAAATGTTCAGTCTCTGGATAACAAGCTCTGCGAGCTGAGAGCGCGGATCTCTTTCCAATAAGAGATGAGGGATTGCTGCATTATATGCCTTACAGAAACCTGGATGTCTGCAGAGATTTCAGACTTGGCCATAGAACCCGCTGGTTTCTCCGTGCACTGAGCGTACAGAGTGAAAGACCTCTCAGGTAAAAACAGTGGTAGTGGTGTATGTTTTATGATCAACAAATCCTGGTGTGATCAGAGCAACATACATTTTATCAAGTATTTCTGCTCTCCTGATATGGAATTTCTCATGCTTCTGTGTCGACCATCCTGGCTACCGAGGGAATTCACAGCGGTCATTACCACAGCTGTGTACATCCCCCCCCCCCACAAGCTGACACAGACCGGGCACTCAAGGAACTGTATAGGAGCATAAGTGAGCTGGAAACCGCGCACCCTGAGGCCGCGTTCATTGTTACCGGGGACTTTAACAAAGCCAATTTTAAAACAATCATACCAAAATACCACCAACACATCAGCTTCAACACACGAGGTGACCGAGTTTTGGATCATTGCTATTCTCCTTCCCGGGATGGCTACAAATCCCTCCCCTGTCCACCGTTTGGCAAATCAGACCACTCTTCTATTCTGCTTCTGCCCGCTTACAGGCAGAAACTGAAACAGCAAGCACCCACCCTCAGAACCATCCAGTGCTGGTCGGACCAATCAGACTCTATGCTACAAGACATCGAGGTTTATGCTGATAGCGTAACGTGTTTCATCAGGAAGTGCGTAGAGGACGTTGTTCCATCCAAAACAACGAATAAAAACTCCGCCTCCAACGAATAAGAACACCGCTGCCTCTCGCAAATTAGCTTAATACATTTTATGCTCGTTTTGAGGACAATAACACCGCCCTCGTGGAGAGAGCACAGAAGATGGTTCACTCTCTGTCCCTGTTGCGGATGTAACCCGATCTTTCTGACGGGTGAACATCAGCAAAGCCACGGGTCCAGATGGCATTCCAGGCCGCGTCATCAGAGTGTGCACGAGCCAACTGGCTGGTGTTTTTATGGACATTTTCAACCTGTCCCTCTCCCTGTCTGTAGTCCCCACATGCTTCAAAACATCCACCATTGTACGAAAGCAATCAAAATTAACTTTAACTGTTTAAATGACTGGCGTCCTGTTGCTCTGACCCCCATCATCAGCAAATGCTTTGAGAGGCTAATCAGAGATCGTATCTGCTCTGTGCTGCCCACCTCTCTGGACCCATTGCAGTTTGCCTACCACAACAACCGCTCCACTGATGATGCCATTGCAAAAAAAGGAACACATATGTGAGAATGCTGTCAGAATTCAACACCATAGTGCCCTCCAAGCTTGATGTGAAACTCCAGGCTCTGGGCTTAAACAGGTCGCTGTGCAGCTGGATCCTGGACTTCCTGTCAGGAAGAAGTCAGGTGGTTAGAATGGGCAGCAACATCTCCTCATCACTGACCCTCAACTCTGGAGCCCCGCAGGGCTGTGTTCTCAACCCACTCCTGTATTCCCTATACGCACATGACTGTGTGGTAACACATAGCTCCAATGCCATCATTAAGTTTGCTGACGATACGACGGTGGTAGGTCTGATTACTGACAATGATGAAACAGCCTACAGAGAGGAGGTGCACACTCTGACACGCTGGTGTCAGGAGCACAACCTCTCCCTAAACGTCAGTAAAACCAAGGAGCTTGTAGTGGACTTCAGGAAGAAAGACAGAGAACACAGCCCCATCACCATTAATGGAGCACCGGTGGAGAGCGTCAGCAGCTTCAAGTTCCTCTGTGTCCACATCACTGTGGAACTCACATGGTCCGTCCACACTGAGGCCATTGTGAAGAAGGCTCTCCAGTGCCTCTTCTTCCTGAGACGGCTGAGGAAGTTTGGAATGAACCACCACATCCTCACACGGTTCTACACCAGTACTGTAGAGAGCATCCTGACTGGCTGCATCACTGCCTGGTACGGAAATAGCACTGTCCACAACCACAAAGCCCTGCAAAGGGTGGTGCGAACTGCCAGACACATCATAGGAGGTGATCTTCCCTCCCTCCAGGTCATATATAACAGGCGGTGAGTGGAAAAAGCTCTGAGGATCATCAGAGACTCCAGCCCCCCCGAGTCATGGCGGTATCGCAGCATCAGGACCCGCCCGCAACAGCCGACTACATGACAGCTTCTTCCCCCAAGCAATCAGACTTTTGAACACTTGATCTCACACGATGAATAATCAGCACTAGGGCTGCACGATTTGGGGAAAATGTCATATTGCGATTATTGAGGCTAATATTGAGATATGCGATTGCAATATAATAAACCAATAGTAACATGAGTCAACTTGCTCACTGATAATGCTGAAATGTGTATTTCTCAACTCAAACATACAAACTAACAACAACAACAACTATAAATGCAGTGTTTTCAAATTAAAATATTTTTACAAAATTAAATAATAACATCTTTGCATTATTGCAAACTTGTTATTTTCTCAATATTACACCTAAATAAAATGGAACAATAAGTAAGAACATACACATTTTCATGAAAATAAGATTGTCCAATTAAACAGGGACATTTAATCAGGATGTAACATGTACTTTATAGAAACTCTTTTGAAAAGGAAACTGGATATAAAAGTGTGGTTCACTTAAACCACTAAAACTGTTGTTGTTGTTGCTGTTGTGTGTGTGTTTTTTTTTTTTTTTTAAATGACTAACTGGTATTTCCAAATCCTCTTTCTAAAAAGTTATATTTATCGCTGGGAACTCTTCTCCAGTGTGTGGATCATATGAAGACTTGTCATATGGCGTGACACTCGCAAACACATCTGTAATTGTGCTTTGTTTTGTTTTTTTGGCTTACTGGGCTTTTTAATGTAGTTTTAGTCAATGAAAACTGTTGACATTTTAGTCATATTTTAGTAACATTTAGTCATATTGATATTTTAGCCACTGAACACTGTAAGCATTTTAGCCATAAGAGTATTATTGATAAGCATTTGTCAATCTTGTCTAATCCAAAACCAATATATATATATATATATTTTCAAGTATTTGAACACCCTGCTATTTTGCAAGTTCTCCCACTTGGAAATCATGGAGGGGTCTGAAATTGTCATCGTAGGTGCATGTCCACTGTGAGAGACATAATCTAAAAAAAAAAAATCCAGAAATCACAATGTATGATTTTTTAACTATTTATTTGTATGATACAGCTGCAAATAAGTATTTGAACACCTGTCTATCAGCTAGAATTCTGACCCTCAAAGACCTGTTAGTCTGCCTTTAAAATGTCCACCTCCACTCCATTTATTATCCTAAATTAGATGCACCTGTTTGAGGTCGTTAGCTGCATAAAGACACCTGTCCACACCATACAATCAGTAAGAATCCAACTACTAACATGGCCAAGACCAAAGAGCTGTCCAAAGACACTAGAGACAAAATTGTACACCTCCACAAGGCTGGAAAGGGCTACGGGAAATTGCCAAGCAGCTTGGTGAAAAAAGGTCCACTGTTGGAGCAATCATTAGAAAATGGAAGCTAAACATGACTGTCAATCTCCCTCGGACTGGGGCTCCATGCAAGATCTCACCTCGTGGGGTCTCAATGATCCTAAGAAAGGTGAGAAATCAGCCCAGAACTACACGGGAGGAGCTGGTCAATGACCTGAAAAGAGCTGGGACCACCGTTTCCAAGGTTACTGTTGGTAATACACTAAGACGTCATGGTTTGAAATCATGCATGGCACGGAAGGTTCCCCTGCTTAAACCAGCACATGTCAAGGCCCATCTTAAGTTTGCCAATGACCATTTGGATGATCCAGAGGAGTCATGGGAGAAAGTCATGTGGTCAGATGAGACCAAAATAGAACTTTTTGGTCATAATTCCACTAACCGTGTTTGGAGGAAGAAGAATGATGAGTACCATCCCAAGAACACCATCCCTACTGTGAAGCATGGGGGTGGTAGCATCATGCTTTGGGGGTGTTTTTCTGCACATGGGACAGGCCGACTGCACTGTATTAAGGAGAGGATGACCGGGGCCATGTATTGCGAGATTTTGGGGAACAACCTCCTTCCCTCAGTTAGAGCATTGAAGATGGGTTGAGGCTGGGTCTTCCAACATGACAATGACCCGATGCACACAACCAGGATAACCAAGGAGTGGCTCTGTAAGAAGCATATCAAGGTTCTGGCGTGGCCTAGCCAGTCTCCAGACCTAAACCCAATAGAGAATCTTTGGAGGGAGCTCAAACTCCGTGTTTCTCAGCGACAGCCCAGAAACCTGACTGATCTAGAGAAGATCTGTGTGGAGGAGTGGGCCAAAATCCCTCCTGCAGTGTGTGCAAACCTGGTGAAAAACTACAGGAAGCGTTTAATTGCAAACAAAGGCTACTGTACCAAATATTAACATTGATTTTCTCAGGTGTTCAAATACTTATTTGCAGCTGTATCATACAAATAAATAGTTAAAAAATCATACATTGTGATTTCTGGATTTTTTTTTAGATTATGTCTCTCACAGTGGACATGCACCTCACGATGACAATTTCAGACCCCTCCATGATTTCCAAGTGGGAGAACTTGCAAAATAGCAGGGTGTTCAAATACTTATTTTCCTCACTGTATATATATATATATATATATATATGTATAATATGAACTTGAATTAAGGATGAAATAAAGATATATCACAATGGTGTGATCTGTGTTTCTATCAGACATTCGAGCTGTAGACAGAGGAGGTGAGAGACGAGCATCTCCGTGTTAGAGTGCGCATCACCCGGCAGAACTTTATATCTCTCCCGGTCATGGCTCCCGCTCAGATTGTGTCTCTTCCGCGACTGGTTGAAGCGGCTCTGACCGCACCGAGAATGACAGTTTTGGTGTTTGTTTATTTACATGGCATGCTCCCATATAATATGAACTTGAATTAAAGATTAAATAAAGATATATCGCCAAGGTGTTATCTGTGTTTCTATCAGACATTTGAGCTGCAGACAGAGGGGGTGAGAGATGAGCATCTCCGTGTTAGAGTGCGCATCACTTTGCAGAACGTTATATCTCTCCCGGTCTCGACTCCCGCTCAGATTGTGTCTCTTCCGTGACTGGTTGAAGCAAACTTTAATTAAGGATGAAATAAAGATATATCGCCAAGCTATGATCTGTGTTATTTTTTCTGGCCACCAGTTCAGTGTCAGTCTGCTCGGCATCCATCTTCACCTGATTTCCACGCTGAACACTGGAAACTCACATGACATGACCACACGTGCCACTCTCTAAACTCAGACTGACTGGTCATCTTTTTATTAGCGGTGTAGAAAATGGGCAAACAGCTCTCAGAGAGAATGGGCTGTCACGTCCACACGTGCACTTATCATTGTTGCCAACTTAGCGACTTTGTCGCTATTTTTAGCGACTTTTCAGACCCCTTTAGCGACATTTTTTCAAAAAAGAGACTAGCGACAAATCTAGCGACTTTTTGGACAAACCTTAGCAACTTTCCAAATTCCAAATATCGCCAGTACTGCAAGCGTGAGGTCTTACTTCCCCGCTGCGTCTGCTCTGTTCAGTGAGCGGCTGGGGCGAGCAGCACATTCCGTTGACTGCACGCCAGCGGACATAGACATGAATGAGCTGCGCATGTGCACGCTGTGTTAGCAGGAACCAATCAGTGATCACATAGCAGCTGCCTTCTCCTTTGTTTTAATTCAAAACATTTAATTTGACCGTTTTTTCTTGGCATGCGCTTATATTCACTACTAATCAGATTTTTTGTTCATTCCGGTTCGGTTTCTGAACTCTCCGACTTCAGATCGTATATTTACAGACTCTATACATTTTACTTATCCAAACACAACAATAAACCTTCTTCAAACTCATATACACATACAAAAACGCATATACACACAATATAAATTCAACTTTATTAAACATATGAACATAATATAAATATAAAAGGCGGATATATACACAAGCAAATATAAATACAAATACACACAGCTAGAACATTACAAACATTTTAAATAGCAAACATGTCACACTCTAAGGTATATTTACAAAAGTACAGGAAAGAATGGGAGTTAATGTCTGAATTTAAGGGGTGGCTGAAGCCCTATGTGGGCAATGACACAAGGGCTTACTGTCTGTACTGCAAGACAGAATTCTGTGCCAAGTTGTCCGATGTTAAAAAGCATGCCTCAACTCAAAAGCACACTGAAAAGTCCAAGCCCTTCAATCAATCCAAGCAAAAAATGTTAACATTTGCTCCTAAAAATGCAGACTCATGCAAACATGCAGAGGCAACCATGGCAATGGCGATTGCAGAGCATTGTTCCATTCTTTCTTGTGACCACATTGGTAAGGCATGCAAAGCTGCTTTTTCTGATTCTACTGCAGCCCAACATTTTCGGATGCACCGTACCAAGTGTACAGAAATGATAAATGGTGTGTTGGCCCCATATTTCATTCAAAGACTGGTGGCTGATATTGGGGACTCCAAATACAGCCTCCTCCTTGATGAGAGCACAGACGTAAGTGTCTCTAAATACCTCGGAATCGTGATTCGATATTTTAGTGAGGAGAAAGCAAATGTGGTGGCCACCTACCTAGGCCTTGTTGAGCTGGAGGGAGGGATGCTAGATCAATAGCCAGAGCAGTTCTAGCTTTTCTTGGGAAGTGTGGCCTCAAGAAGGAGAACTTGCTTGGCATTGGCACAGATAACGCATCTGTAATGACAGGAGTGTACAATGGTGTACACAAAATTCTTAGGGAGGAGGAAGGCTTACAACATCTTGTCCTTATCCGCTGTGTGTGTCATTCACTGCAGTTAGCTGTAAGCTCTGCCTCGAAAAACACTCTTCCACGTAGTGTGGAATTTCTTGTTAGAGAAACATATAATTGGTTCTCTATTTCTCCAAAGCGCAGAGAGGCATACAAGGCTGTCTATCAGACAATAAACTGTGGGGAGAAGCCTTTGCTGATAACAAAGGTCTGTGCCACACGCTGGCTTTCCATAGAGCCTGCTGTGTCCAGAATCCTGGATCAGTGGGAGGAGCTAAAATTGCATTTCAGTCTTACCATGTCAAGTGAACACTGTTACATGGCAGATGTTCTACATTCCATGTACAGTAACCCACAGAACCTACTGTATCTCACTTTTTTAAAATCTATTATTAGTGAGGTGCAGTCCGCTGTTAAGGCTTTTGAGGGGGAACAATCAGATCCGCTTAAGCTGCTTGACTGTTTAATGAGGCTAATAAAGTCTGTTTGCAGCAGGGTCATTAACCCAATGGCAAAAATTGATGTCCTAAAAGACTCAATAGATGGCCACATTTCTCCCAAGCCATACCTTGGCTATATATTTGAGTCCAAGGCAACACAGCTAAACCTCTCTCCAGAGGACGAGGACTGTGTTCGAAGGAGATGTGTGAGCTACACCATCTCCTTAGCAAATGAACTGAGAGCGAGGCTCCCAGATAATTTGGAGATATTGCAGCACATGTCTTTGTTCAATGTGGGGGAGACACTAAACTGCAACAAGAGCCTGACAGACATGGTAAAATTTGCAAATCTTTTAGGATATTGCTCGGACACAATTGATACAATTATCAATCAGTGGAGGTATATTCACCTTCAGAAATGGGAGGAAACAACAAACACATTGGCATTCTGGGCTGAAGTTAAAAAGTACAGAGATTCAGCTGGCATAAACCCATATGAAGACCTGGCTTCTGCTGCAGTTTCTGCCCTCTCCCTCCCACACTCAAACGCTGAGGTAGAAAGGCTGTTCAGTCAAATGAGTGTCGTTAAAAACAAGCTGAGGAACCACATGTCCCTGCAGACCCTCAGCTCTATTCTCTACATCCGATATGGGTTGAGGTTGGCTGGAGAAGCATGCTATGAGCACAAACTGCCTGATAAAGTGCTGCAGCTCTTTGGAACTTCAGCTGCTTATTCTTTTAAGTCCTGTCCAGGTTCTACCTCATCCTCTGCATCCAATATCACCCCACAGGAGGAGAGCACTGAGGGTATGGATCTTGTGGATGAAGATGAATTCGGTCTCAACATTCTAATGATGTGATATGGAATGAATCAAAGAAAAGTTGTAAAAAATTGTAGAAATATTTTCCATTGTCTATGTACATAATTGTGGCACTCATATAAATGTGTGGTTCGGTTAAATTATCAGATTAGTATAAAATAAGATTAGATTGACTGAATTGTGAGAATTGTTGTGTTGTTTGTAAATGTGCAGTTTCTTTTTTTTTTCTGTGTGTAAATATAAAACACAGTTTGGTTGTAAATGTGCCCAGGTTTGCTTTTGTACATCTGCACATAATTTGTAAATGTGCAGTTTCTTTCTTTTTTTTTTTTTTTTTGTAAATATGCACATAGTTCGTTTGTAAATATATGTAATTAATTCAACCTAAGGTTTACCTTCTAGGGGCAGATTATCCTTAAAGAGCAACATGCAGGTTGAATTTATAACTGAATTAATACTTTATATTGTCTGCAGAGGTCTTTTAAAAACACATATGTAGAAATTACTAATGAAATCTCATTTGATGTAGAGATTTTGATGAAAATGTGCTAGGCTCTGGAATACGCCTTTCCCGATTCCCGCTATCAACGCGTCATATGACGTAGGGCGAGGCAAACAAAAGAGCTTGCAGTCAGTCATGGAGGTGTTGATGTAGTTAGAGACAGAAAGTTTTAGATCGAGTTTTAGAGAAGCCATAATGGTAAATTATTGTGTTTGTGCTGGTTGCACGAATTCCAGCCTGTCAGGACATCGTGTCCATCATTTTCCTTCTAGGAAAAACAAGGCTTTTCGGTCTTGGGTGCGTTTTGTGCAGGTAAAGAGAGCAGAATTCACTGCCGCGTCTGTTACCACACACTCGGTCGTTTGTGGCGCACATTTCACTCCGGAGAATTATCGACCTGGAGATTTGTTGTTGTCTCGGATGGGATTTCGGAGTAAGGACCACGTGAGGCTGATTACTGATGCTGTTCCCTCGGTGCACTCGATGGAATCAAGTCCACCGTCAAAGTTTACACCGGATTTTGGCGCGGGCTGGACTCTAGGACCAAGTGCTAACGTTAGCAGACAGAATGTGCAACGAAAACGAGGACTTAGCAGAGTAAGTCTTACTTTTAATTATTTTAACTCTTAATTTGTGTAATTTCGTAATAATAATAGTATAATATTTTTATATAATATATTTTTTATAAATATTTAATATTTATTTAGTATAATAATACAGAGAGAGGGAAAGAGACTGAGCTTTAGGACAGGTTGTCGTAACGTAATTGTCTGCCTTCTGAAATGAATTTAGTAGTTTGCACAATGCTATAGCTATTGGCAGGAAGCTAGCCCAACTTTCCCGTTTCCCCCGCATTTCAATTCAAACTGTTCTCCCGCCGCCCTCCCGTCTGATTTTGTATCCCCGTAGGCTAACGTTATACTCTCCAGTAAATTGCAAAACCACACCGGAGAACTCTGTTTCTTCATTCGCATCCATTGTAACCTGAGCTTGAACTTGACCAGACTCCCTCGCCCATCGTCACTTCCGGTTAGTACTTTATAGACGCGGAAGTTATTTTATCACAATTTCTCTCAAAATATCGTTAATGGCTAAATATATATTACTCCAGTTCAGAAAATGTAGTTGTTTTATCATCAACATACACTATGCTATATAGGGGTGTCCAACCTGCATGTTGCTCTTGTCTCTGACTGGAACTGAATATCATTGTTGTAACTTATAGGCCTACGCTGTGAGAGAATAAGAAACACATTCTGTGGAATCTAATTGTCTTTATGAGTTATCAATGTACATGTAAATATAACTGATAATATCACAGCAGATATGCTGTCTTCAACTTACATGTATAGTGATTTTGTCCAACGACGTCGAGGTTACAAATCTGGAAATTTGTCAGTGCTGTGGAAGTAACTGCTGGTTAACATGTAAAGTTAGCTAAGTTCCGTTCTGTTGTCTAACATAAAATATGTAATTGAGAACCGTTTTACTGAACATTCGGCTATATACTTATATAAAAACAGTATGAGCACGGTTTAGGGGAGATAACCGTTATTATAAACTGAAGTAGGCTACAGTACCGACAAATTAGGCAGAATGCAAATACGACGCGATGACGTCATTAATATGCTAATGACGCATGACGTCATCTGGCGACATTTAGCTACTTTTCGAGCAGGCTTTAGCTACTTTCCATTGAAAATAGTTGGCAACACTGGCACTTATTTATTTAATATAATCACAGCATTTGCCGTCATATAATCGCACAGGCTGACATTGCAATTGTGATATGATTAATCGTGCAGCACTAATCAGCACTGCACTTTATTAATCTTATATCTCACACTGGACTGTCAAATATATTCTCCACAATACAACTACTGTAACTACTTTATTTTTTATTGTATGTGTATTCTATATTGTGTGTATTGTTTATTGTACATTGTATATTGTTATTGTCTTGTGTAATTATGTGTACATTTGATATGTAAATTGTGTTGTGTAAATATGTTGTTTACTGTTATTGGTATATGTCTCGTCACTGTCATGACTGCTATGTTGCTCAGAACTGCACACAAGAATTTCACCTACTGTTGTAATGGTGTACATGGTAGTGTGACAATAAAGTGATTTGATTTGATTACATTTTAAACTGTTGATTGTGTTTTTTTTTTATTTATTTTTTTACTTATAGCTCACTCGTCCTCAATTTAAGTAGAATAAGTATATATTTTGTTTAGCACAAGTAGACCGGATTATATATATATATATATATATATATATATATATATATATAGATTTATCCAGTACAAATGGGATAATCCACTGTCAGATATATTGCATATATATATATATAGGGATTTTCTACTGTCAGATGGTTTGATTATACATTATCCAATTTATTACATGGCTATCTACTGGTTAATTAGATAAATGGACATGGAACATTAATTTGCATTGATATTATTATGTTTTGTGAGAATAGTATAACTGCTCATCATTCTGCTTTCAGACTGCTTTACAAATAAATAAATAAATGGACATGGAATATACCGTGATAAATTGTAAAAAGATAACATGTTAAAAAAATAACAATTAATCATGCCCTCTGACCTTACAGAAATTAAGTAATCCTTAAATTTCCTGCCACTGGAGCAATTTAAGCTTGAAGATCCACCTTCGTGTTTTTTGTATACCACGATCACAGCCTAGTTTCATGAAATTTGCATGAGCTTTGCAAAGTTTTTGCAAAACTGAAATTATGTGCTTCAAAACACGTTTGGCTCCACTTTTCAAGTGAAATGTCCAGAAGGGGGCGCCAAAACCGAGTGAAATGAGGTTGTATTCATACAAGATTTTTTACTGTGAATTTTATATGAAGGTTTTAATAAAACGATCCTCCCTAACCTAAAACATTTCCCTAAACTTAACCAATAGTGTCAGTCAAGAGAAATAAGTCTAACAAAACAGACACCCTTACCCTTAACCAACACCTAACCTTAACCAATAGCGTTTTAAAATGCAGAAGTGAAATTAAAAGCACATTTTCTGAAGCAACCACTTCAATTCGTGTCACTGTTGTGTCTCGTGTCAGCTTGAGTTCTTGTCTGATTTTGAACTACGGCCTTTGGGGTCCAAAGTCCAATGCTCTTTGAGGTGCACTTCTGCACAAACAAATCATATTGGAATAATTGTATATGTAGTGTCATGATCCTGCCATTTTGGTCTGGTTTTCATTTGTAATGTGGCAGGATTGTGACAGTTTTATCCACCTCTCTCTCAGGCTGTCCATGTGCTTTTGTTTTCCTCTTTACTCCTGTTTCCCACAGGAGCTGCAAAGCAGCGCAATCAGCATTGTCTAGGCAGTGCTGATTCACGCTGCTTGTGATTATTGACCTGTGTTCAATCTGTGTTCCCTTCCTCTTTATATTCTCTCCTTTGTCTTGTCTTCCCCGACAGTGAGAAGGGCAGTTAGCAACTACTAGACTGTGAATGGACAGGATATGGCTGAAGGAAGTGATGGATTTGACAGTGGATCAGGAAGAATGGATGTAGGTAGCGGGAAAAATGAAGACTGGAATACGATAGGAGTAAAGAATAATAGAATAGCAGATGCCATAGGCAGGGAAAGGCAATTTTAAATAGTGAAGAAACTGATAGTGATCACAGCATGGGACGAAACGAAGCAGAAATATGGAAACAAAGGGAAGAATACAAAGTGCTACATAAACTAGCACAAGAAGGGTCATTGTTTTTTGAGTGGAACCCAATACAACTTACCAAGTCAATAAATAAAATGATAGGAGAATCAAAAGTGCCAGAATTTTGAGAAATGGAGCAATGGAGGTATTACAAAATGGGATGTGCTTAATAAAATTCTAATCAGAATTGTATAATGATCACTGCCAATTAGAGTTGGAATAGAAGTATTATATATAGAAGTAGGAATAGAAATATACATATATGTATACATATATATACACATACACACACACATATATATATATATATATATATATATATATATATATATATATATATATATATATATATATATATATATATATACATATATACATACATATATACCATTATATGTGAAGAACATTTTAGGAATCATCCAATGTGGATGAGTTTAATGAAAAACTGGTTTCCACAATTATACAGACAGCAGAGGAAACAATTAAAAAAACTAAAAAGGGTAAGGGGGAAAAGAGTGTTCCCTGGTGGGATGGAAACTGTAAGAAAGCTGTCAAAAATAGAAATAAAGCATTTAGACAATTAAAGAAACATCATTCATAAGACACATTATTACAATATAACAGACCACAAGCAATAGTTAGGAACAAAAGAACAGCAAAACGTGAATATTGGAGGAATTATTGCAATAATATAGGAAGAGAGACTCAATTATCAGATGTTTGGGGAATTATCAGTAGAATGAGTGGCATAAAAAGAAAACATGAAATACCGGTTTTATGTCAAAATAGTAAAAATGCTATTAGTAATATAGATAAGGCAGAGATGATAGCGCAAGTGCTAATGAAGATTCAAAGCTCTGAAAATGTATCAGACAAAGCTGTACAAGAAAGGAACAATATATTGAAATAAATCCACATGTAACAATCAAAATAATTATTATAGGGGATAACACAGATTTTCATTTTAATATGTTTGAATTAAATAAAGCCTTTTTAAATGCACGGCAAACATCTCCAGGAAAAGATCATCTCTGCTATACATTGTTAGCTCATATGGAAGATAGTTCACTGGCTGAAGTTCTAAGGTTCTTTAACGGAGTATGGGAAACAGACAAAATCCCATCAGCATGGAAACAATCAGTTATTGTACCAATTCTAAAACCTGGGAAAGATTCGTCAGACCCATCAAACTATAGGCCAATAGCCTTAACCTCTCAGTTAGGGAAAACAATGGAAAGGATGTTAACTGAGAGACTTGCCTATGTTCTAGAAAGTAAAGGTTTACTCTCGCCATATCAAAGTGGATTTTGCAAATTAAGAAATACTATGGATTCTATATTATATCTAGAATCAGAGATTAGGAAAGCCCAGAAAAACCAACAGTAGATTTACAGATTGCATTAAGTAAAGCTGAAGCTAAAGCAATCATAAAAGATCAAACTCACAAAAAAAAAAAGGCAGGAATATTGGGATATTAATGACACCGGAAGACATTTGTGTAATAGCCAAAGCTTTGTTGGCATGAAAAGAGAGATTGGGAAAAATCAAAGTGAAGAAATGGTTATCACTCATCTCAGAATAAGACACACGGGGCTCAACAAGACACTTCATTTAATAGGTATACATACAAATGGAATGTGTTTACATTGCCATCAACCAGAATCAGTCCAACATGTGATGATGGATTGTTATGCATATGTAAATGAAAGAAAGGAATTAAAAGAAATATTTGAAAAATGTAAACTAAACTTCACTTTAAAAACTTCCTTGTAGCAGAATTGAGGAAAATATATACACAGTTAATATTTTTTTTTTTAAAGAAACAGGACTGATGGAGCAAGTATAAAAAGATATGGTTAATTATTATTATTCTCTTTTTTCACCCTTCCTCACATCCTGCCAAATCTTCTGATCCACACTCCTGTCCAGTAGGTAGCAGTAAAGCACCTATAAGCTAGTTTGCCAACGCCAATAAAAACCGAAGAAGAAGAAGTCTTCCCCGTCAGATCGTTGTATTATGTTCAGTTTCCAGTTCATGTTGTGTTTTTGTTTGTATCCTGTCAGTTTGTCAGGTTCGTCCTGTCAGGTTTGTCCTCATTTCCTTTTGTCTTGTTGTTTTGTTTTTTTTCTCCTTATTTATAATTTTGTTTCCTTTTTAGTTTAGTTTGCCTAGTTGGTTTGTTTTCATCTTTTGAAATATTTTACATTTTAACGCTTGTATTAGAATAAAAGTGTCTCAATATCATATCATAACATAGCAGGGTCTGTGTAATAGAGAGAAAAATAAGTGTTTATAAAATGGAGTGGTGGTGGTGTAGTGGTCTAAGCACAAAACTGGTAATCTGGTAATCAGAAGGATGCTGGTTCGATCCCCACAGCCACCACCATTGTGTCCTTGAGCAAGGCACTTAACTCCAGGTTGCTCCGGGGGGATTGTCCCTGTAATAAGTGCACTGTAAGTCACTTTGGATAAAAGCATCTGCCAAATGCATAAATGTAAATGTAAATGTAAAATCATTATCAGCCATTGAAGTCATGCTATGAGTGAAAGCGTCTCGGGTTATATGTGTAACCCTTGTTCCCTGAAAAAGGCGGAACGAGATGTTGTGCTGCTAAGCGCTATGGGGAACAGCTTTCGCTGTGAGCCGAGCTGAATAATGTGTGGAACACGTCAATGAACTTTGACCGGAATTTATGGCCTCGGCTGATGTAATCATTAGATGCACCTGAGGCCAGGCTATAAATGGATACGTCACCAGGTGTCGTCAGATACTTCTTTTTGAAGAGCAGTCCTGGGACGTCCCAGTGCGGCAAAGCAGCGCAACATCTCGTTCCGCCTTTTTCAGGGAACAAGGGTTATACATGTAACCCGAGACGTTCCCTTTACAAAAGGCTTCACTACGATGTTGCGCTGCTAAGCGCTACGGGGAACGCAATACCCACGCCGCCGCACTTGGGGCTGTCCGGACTCCTACGGTTGTGCAGTGTACTCACAAAAACGCGAGAGGTCTCAGACATGAGCTTGAGATGTCGACTCAAGGGCATAAAAGCCCAGAGTAGCAAAGCATCTAACCCACAAAGTTCGATGAATGTGTGCGAAGAGAACCCTATCGCAACACAAACTTGTCATAAAAACTGATGAATGTGAGCGGAGAGGACCAGCCTGCCGCATCACAAACTTGTTCAGGCATGAGCTGAGATGTCGACTCAAGGGCATAAGAGCCCAGAGTAGCAAAGCATCTAACCCATAAAGTTCGATGAATGTGTGCGAAGAGAACCCTATCGCAACACAAACTTGTCATAAAACTGATGAATGTGAGCGGAGAGGACCAGCCTGCCGCATCACAAACTTGTTCAGGCATGAGCCGAGATGTCGACTCAAGGGCATAAGAGCCCAGAGTAGCAAAGCATCTAATCCATAAAGTTCGATGAATGTGTGTGAAGAGAACCCTATCGCAACACAAACTTGTCATAAAAACTGATGAATGTGAGCGGAGAGGACCAGCCTGCCGCATCACAAACTTGTTCAGGCATGAGCTGAGATGTCGACTCAAGGGCATAAGAGCCCAGAGTAGCAAAGCATCTAACCCATAAAGTTCGATGAATATGTGCGAAGAGAACCCTATCGCAACACAAACTTGTCATAAAACTGATGAATGTGAGCGGAGAGGACCAGCCTGCCGCATCACAAACTTGTTCAGGCATGAGCCGAGATGTCGACTCAAGGGCATAAGAGCCCAGAGTAGCAAAGCATCTAACCCATAAAGTTCGATGAATGTGTGCGAAGAGAACCCTATCGCAACACAAACTTGTCATAAAAACTGATGAATGTGAGCGGAGAGGACCAGCCTGCCGCATCACAAACTTGTTTAGGCATGGGCTGAGATGT
This sequence comes from Xyrauchen texanus, assembly GCF_025860055.1. Taxonomy (NCBI): domain Eukaryota; kingdom Metazoa; phylum Chordata; class Actinopteri; order Cypriniformes; family Catostomidae; genus Xyrauchen; species Xyrauchen texanus. The sequence continues at coordinate 17,364,121 of NC_068294.1, forward strand.
CGACTCAAGGACATAAGAGTCCGGAGTAGCAAAGCATCTAAACCATAAAATGTGATTAGTGTGTGCGGAGAGTGCCAACCTGCCGCACCACAAACTTGTTCGGTGTCAACTCAAGGGCGTAAGAGCCAAGAGTGGCAAGAACATCCAAACTATAAAACTTTAATGAATGTGCGTGGAGAGGACCAACCTGCCGCACCACAAACTTGCTGCAGAGGGAGACCTCTAGCCAAGGCTTTAGAGGAGGAGAGCTCTCTGGAAGAGTGCGCCCTAAAACCTACTGGCAAAGCTTGAACACGTGCCTCGTAGGCCCGGGCAGTAAGGTCCCTCACCCAAAGTGACAACCCGGTCACGGCTTCAAAGTGAAGAACTGCTGCCCTGACTTTACGCCACTAGCAAATGCGGTGGACATAATTCTGAAGGGCACAGACTGGACAAAGTCTGAGTAGTCTTTAGCTGCTCCGGCATTACAAACGGCAGGGAGCAGAAGGCTTAGAGAATGACTGGCCAAGGGTCGAGAAAGGCACCTTGGGCAGGTAGTCAGGGTGAGGGTGCAAAGAATGCTCTTGGTCCTACCTGGGGCAACTCAAAACAGGCCGGCAAAAGAGACAGAGCCTGTAGGTACCCAAGTCTCCTTAGAGACAAAATTGCCATAAGAAAAACCATCTTGAGAGTCAGAAGTCTACCAAACGCTGACTCTAGAGGTTTTAAAAAGGGGGGTCTTACCCTATGAAGAGGTCCTAGCAAGGATGCCTCTTAGAGGGCACCCCGCCCACCAAGGCGTGGCAAACCGAAGTGGAAGCCACATAGAACCTGGCAGTGGCGAGGCAAGTGCCCGCTGACAGTTCTTTCCACAGAAAATCCAGAACTGAAGCAAACTGGCAGTTAGCTGGTTCTGTAATTGTAACTTATTAGAAGGAAACGCATGCAGGCGCATTTGTGCCATGTATGTGCCACCACGATCAGCACCCCCGAGGGGGGGGACTGGGTGACACGGGGAGAAGTAGAGGAGACATTGCGCTATCAACAGAGGCGAAGAGGTCCTCTTCTGCCCTGTAAAATCTACCCAGATCAGTTCCAAGGGAGGGAGCCCTAGTGCTTGCAATGGTCTCGATAACTTCAGGAGAAAGCCCTGTGAACCTCAGTTGGTACCCTACAGGGGCCAAGCATGAAAGGTTTCACAATTCGGGCCGGGGATGAATGTGCCCCCTGAGCCTGAGAAAGAAGGTCCTACCTGTTCGGAATCGCCCAAGGCGAGCCGTCGAGGAGAGATATTAACTCCATGAACCATATCCTGTTTAGCCAGCACAGCGCCATTAATAGGAGGCAAGACCCTTGCTGGTGAACATTGCCAAGACTCCCGGGAGCAGAGAAACCGGGGAAAGAAACGCATACAGACGCATTTTGGGTCATGTATGTGTTTTAACGTCCAGACCCAAGGGGGCTGGGTGATTTCAGGGAGAAGTAGAGGAGACATTGCGCTATTCATAGAGGCGAAGAGGTCCTCTTCTGCCCTAAGATCTCACCCAAACTTGTTCCAAGTGGAAAAAGCCCGGCATTTAAAAGGTCTCGATAACCTCAGGAGAGAGCCCTGTGTCCCTCAGTTGGTACCCTTAGGGGCCAAACATGAAAGACTCCACAATTTGGGGCAGGGATGAAATATTGCCCTGTGCGTGAGACAGAAGATCCTTCCTGTTCGGCATCGCCAAAGGCGAGCCGTCGAGGGAAGAGATTAGCTCCGAGAACTAAGCCCTGTTCGGCCAGCGCGGTGCTATCAGTAAGAGGCAAAAACCCTTGCTGGCGAACTCTGGGCAACTACTACCTTAGGGTGGAGTTCTTAACTCCCCCGTTGGTATGGACTGTAAATCTGCTCCCATATATGGGCATCCAGGGATATAACTGACCTGAGTGACAGGAGCTTGCCCTGGGCCCTAAGGAGAACCCAACGTGTCATAAATACAGCTGACAAGAACGTGGGTCTCCTTGATGATTTATGTAAGAGGCTACCGCTGCATTGTCCACCCGCACCAAGACATGGCAGCCACAGGAGGAGGTATTTCAGGGCCAGAAATACAGCCATCAACCCGAGACAGAGACTGTGACAACCAAGCTGACGACCCTCCTATCCCCTTAAGCTGGACGACCACTTAAGGCCACTACCCCGCCCATCAGGGAGGCGTCTGTTGTTAGCAGCCTGCGACAACAAGACGCACCTAGATTGGGACCCAAGGCAGAAAACCAGGGTCTGAACCACATAGAAAGGGAACGAAGCCTGAGGCGCGTAACCCTATTTAGCCTAGGGGTTTTGGCCCTTGGAAGAAATCCCCTGGCTTTTGGCCACAACAAAAACAGTCTCATGAGCAGAAGGTCCAGAGGGATCACTGTGGACGCATTCGCCCTGAGACCTGGAAATCATTGATACTGATAACAGTGCAACCTTGACCTAGCCTGACTTTGCTCAGGGTGATCTAAATGGACTCAATCCTAGCGGGAGACAGTTGTGCCCGCATTGAGATTGAACTCCATACGATGCCCCGATAGACAGTGTTCTGAGTGGGAGAGAGGACGCTTTTCTTGGCGTTGAGCCTCAACCCCAGAGAAACAGATGAGCTAAGACGATGTCCCTGTGCTGAACTGCCAGTTCCTGGAACTGCACTAGGATCAGCCAGTCGCCTACATAATTCATAATGCAGATGCCCCAGAGTCGCAAGGAGCCAGCGCTACATCATGCATTGTGAATGTGTGGGTAAAAAGGGCTAGGCTGAGTGAAAGAACCTGACCCTGGAAGACTTCGCCCCCGGAAGTGAACCTCAGGAACTTTCCATGTTGTGGCAGAACTTCTAAATTAAGTATAGAAATGCGTCATAAGATCGATGGTGACCAGCCAAACGAGTTGTAGGGCTTGAGACACGACCGTCTTGACAGGCATCATCTTGGACTTGAACACCCATGGGTAGTTCAAGCTTTAAGATCTAAGCCAGACGCCACCCCTCACCCTCCATGGGAAACGGGAAGTATTTAGTGTAATAACCTAACTCTCTCTCTGGAAGGGGAACACATACCATGGCCCCTTTAACCAGGAGATTGAGTTATATATTATTTTTTTTTACATAAAAAGAAATCCGGTTCACGGTAGTGAGAACATGCCGTTGAAACACGGAAAAGCGTGTGAAACACGGAAAAGAAAGTCTCTTTTTCACGTGGCCAGACCAATCTGGCAACCGCACGAGTAACAACATCGAGCAATTCCTCCGTAGATTTTTTATCGCGGACAGAAAGCTCGGAGGCGGGAAGAGAGTGAGAGAAAGGGATCAACCCGTCTCTTGCTCCTCAGCCAAAACCATGCAAGAGCCCCACGAACGATCTTCTTTTAGAGAGTGCTGACTCCTGGAAGCAAGCGAGGCGAGCACGACGCACTCTGCCTGTTAAAGCAAATCGCAGTGCTCGCACCCACCCTGCTGCAACGCAAGAGCAGCGTGCTCCCAAACAAACAGCAAAAACTGATGTGTGTCGTCTTCAGCTATAGTGCGAGAAGAGGGGAACACGCACCGTTTGCGGCTTTCAGTCATTCTCTCTTTTTTTTAGAAATATATATATATATATATATATAATATTTTCTAAACAGAAGAGAAAAGAGAACAAAGAACAAAGTTCACTGCACACTGTATAACTGATTCTAACTCCTAACAGAGGAAAGAAAGTTTTGACAGGGTGTGTGAAACACACAGAAACAGAATCACTCTGAAAAAAGAGTTTCTGACGACACCTGGTGACGTATCCATTTATAGCCTGGCCTCAGGTGCATCTAATGATTACATCAGCTGAGGCTATAAATTCCGATCAATGTTCATTGACGTGTTCCACACATTATTCAGCTCGGCTCACAGCGAAAGCTGTTCCCCGTAGCGCTTAGCAGCGCAACATCGTAGTGAAGCCTTTTGTAAAGGGAACAAACAAACACACAGTTGTTGTAGCGCCTCTAGTGTTCAGTTCACCTGGAAGCTGCAGGGAATTGTACCTGGCGACACATATAACAAGTTTTGTGTTTTTGCTACGAGACCAAGTTGCACAATCCGCAAGGGGCAACCAGTGCAGTGTCAGCTGTACAGCCAACCAACCACATTCTAGTAAAGGTTTCAATGCAAGCGCTATGCGCCACATCAGCCTCATGCATGAAAGTATGCCGATAGCATCACAGAAGGATGATTTGATGAGTTTGCTTGGCAAGAATGTGGAAGTATACACAGTTTATTTGGCAACCGGTGATTATCATGCTGCTTTGACATTATGATAACTCTTTTTGTGTTCCACAGTAATACGAGTTAAACACTTTTTACCCTCAATAATCGATACAAATAATACATTTTAAACATTTTATAAAGAAATGTAGTTTATTTTTTTTTAATTCAAAATACACTTGTCTCAGAAATCGGCAAAATTTGTCTCAAAATCAGTGTGAATGGGCATGACACTTCTGATCAGTATAGTAACTAAATACATGTACTCATTGCCTGAAGACATTCTGAAGCATGAACGTAGGAGTGGAATTATTAGAACTGATGTGGGATCTGAATTTCCTTTTGTAGAAGGTGAACAAAACTAACTAACATCTTGTATTACCCCTTTGTACCTGAAAGTGTTCATGAATATGCATCCACATGAGCTAATTAAGATGCTTACCCAAGATGCATTAGGGGAGGGTCAGAATTTGCAATGGCAGGTGCTGGCAATGACTTCCTGTTTGGGCCGCCGGGACTTCCCGTTGCCATGTTCACTTTAGCTTCAACGTTGATTGCAAATCAAATCCCTGATGAGTATAAACTACAGACAGGATAAACGTGACTTTATTAACAAGAAATTTCTGCTCCTGTTTCTGCCACATTGGAGAACATATGGTGGAGGCCAAAGGCCAATCATCCAACTCCTCCCTCCTTTAATGCAGTGTAGAGTATAGATATGGTACAGTGAGCCTAGTAGATGAGTTTTGGTAATTTGGATTGTAAACCCCCCCAGGTGTGAACCTGATTTTGGGTCTAAAATGACCTGTATTTAGCATCTCAGGCATTATGTTAGATGTTTTTGTAATGGTAATTAAACAATATTGTTGGCCTGCCCCCAGCATATGGCATGATTCACTAGGAAAGTGCAAAATGTTTATGTTTCCTGCTCACTTCTTAATTGTATCTGTTTTAAAACATTTAAGTCAGTGTAGATAGGCAGTGATCTTTTCAGTGATCATTTGCCCAGCCAAATAATTGTTGCTTTTTATGTCAGCTGATTGGCTTACCTTTCTAAGAGGTCAGATTCCTGTGATGTTTAATAAAAGGGAACAGAATCTGGACATTAAAAAGGATATGAGTTAGTCCACATGGCTGGTCATCCAATTAGCAGATACCTGGAATACAGCAGGTGTCTGGTACCAGCATCTGTCAAAAGCATTAATTTAAACGCTAGACATACTCAAGATATAATTTCCACTAAAGCACATTGTTAAAGTGATAGTCACCAAAATAATAAAAATTCTGTCATCATTCAATCACCCCCATGTTCTTCCAAAGCCCATTGACTACCTTTTTTTCCCAGTGGAACAATGAGCTTAGGCTAAAAACAAAAAGGAAAGGGAGACTGAAACTAACATACAGACCACTTTTTGAAAATTACATGACTGTGGCGGAATTCTGGTAAAACAAAATAATGTGGATCCTTACTCATACCATGGCAGTTACAAGGAGAATTGTCCACTGAGTGTCCACTCACTAAAAGCAAGTTGTCAGATAAGGTTTATAAATCAACAAATCCTATGCCCCTACCCTAAACCTTAAACCTAACCAATAGTGTTGCAAAAGCAAATGTAATATGGAAAACAGATGAGGTTTTAAAGGCTTTTGCTCTTTTGAATTTTAAATCAATAAAACCTACCTCCCTACCCTAAACCTAACCGAAAATGTCAGAAAAAGTAAATGTGAGATGAAAACACAATTGCTGAAGCAACAGCATAATTTTTAGGTGCTTCTACGTATAACACTTCTGATTGCATGTGGACTCTTACACTGCTCCTTTGCATCGCTAGTACAGTACTCTATCTATTGAGCTACTGCACAATTCGGTCGCAACTGAACAATCTTGTTAAAGTAGTTGGTTATATAATGCAAACCTTAAAATTGAGACTGTTATTCTGCCTTAAATCTCCTTTTGTTTTCCAAAGAAGAAATACAGTAGGGTTTGGAATAATTTCGCAGTGAGTAAATGATGACAAAATTTAATTTTTGGGAGAACTGTACCTTTAAGATGCCAGAGCGAGGACAATCTCATAAATACATAAGAACCCATGTGGTTTTTCATTGTCTGTGTTATTAACTGACCACATGAAGCTTCAAAGGTCAGTTTCTGCTAATGAACGTGCCACCAGTGCAAGACTCTGAATGGCTGTAATCACTGTGCGTTTATAAACCTGACCTCTTTGCTCTCTCCTTTTAACCAACAAATAAAGAATCAAATCGGTACCTTTGTTCACATTGATTGCATTAAAACCATTATCAGATTTAAGGAGCATGCACACAAGCCCAGATCAAAGTGAGATTTCTCCACTTGAATGCCAGGCACGATTTAAGTGTTCGTTTAAGTGCAAGTTCGGTCCTCGCCTTCTGCAAACTCATCTTGCTCGATGGATGCCGGCACTTATTAGAAGTTGATTCTGCCCACTTATTCCATTTGAGTTAGGAGGGATGGCAGAAGGGAGAGTGAAAGGTAGTATATAACACAGTGGCTTGTTTCGCTAATAGCCTCCTGTAATTTAAACTCTGAACTTGACAACAGTCTTTGTTATGGATTGGAACTCAATCACTCTTGTGTACTCTCACTCCAAAGAGCTTCAGGTCCATTCACCATATTGCTTTAAACGAGGTAGATCAGATTGTATATTCCATTAGGGTAATTCACCAGGAATGTGCTGTGGTGTGTGTGTGTGTGTGTATATGTTAACCTGAATTGATTACTCTCCAAAGAGACCCTCTGTAACAGCTCTACCAATCAGAAGACAAGTGCTCTCCATCACTGGTGGTCACACATGAGAGCTTAAAGATAAGCAGCATCCCTTCATGAAGAAATGCCTCTGCTTAGGCTAGTCCTGGCAATTTATTTAGGGACTCATTTCCAAAACAACAGAGCATCTTCTTAAGTGGAGTTTTAGGGGTGCCAGTTGCCAGAGCCGAAACGGTTTTATCATTGTTTGAACGTGAATATAACACATATACTATTTCAGATGGACAGGAGGTGGTGAGAAATGGCTAATCAACATGTTTATTTAAATTCTGTTAGTACCAAATCGTCCTGTTAAAGCTAAAGACATACTTTGTATCAGGGGTATACAAATAAGCATATCACTCAAACTTGATGGTTCAGAAGGCTAGTTTAGAGATATACAATAACAATAGAAATAACAAAGCTTACTAAATTCCTATTAAAGAAAAATACTTGAAATTACAATGTTATCCAAGAGTTTTATGTAGCAGTATACAGAACAAGTGAATTTCTGCTTGAGTTATGACCATTAACAGGTTTTATAATGGATAGGATACAGAACTGGTAGCATGTATTTGGAGAGGAGGGGTAATTTAGAATCTAATAAGAGGGAATACAACTTCTGGTCGTAGGGTCTTTGTAGCATGAACTATAGAGGAAGCTGATCTGCCAGTCCAATGCACCAGGGGATCAATTAAAGTCTTCACTACCAGCCCATACTAATGCTGGAGCTCTCTGTCTGGAGAAGGGCCTGGTCTCATAATTAACACCCTGATTCAGAGACCTCCACACACACACTCACACACACACATGCACACACACACAAATCCTGAATAAATAAGAATTTATCAAATAAATTCATTTAAAAACGACAGCCTGATGATGTTTAGGCAAAAGAAGCACAAGGTGAATGGATAAGAAATATGGTTAAAGGAGATTTCCAATTTCAGAGAATATTTGAAATTTCAGGAATGTTCGTTTACAGAGGCAGTCTATTTGATGAAATCATATTAGCAGTAGTCAGTAATATGGTTTGTACATTTATTCAAAAACTTAATAAGAGATCCCTCTGAGATTAAAGGAATAAGTAACCCAAAAATTAACATTTTGTCATTCCAAATCCATATGACTTGCTTCTGTGGAACACAAAAGGTGAATTTTAGAATAATATACTGCCCTCTCCTTTTTATGTAATGAAAGTGAATGAGGACTGGGTGCTGTCATGCTTCAAAATGTAAAAAAAAGAAAATATTCTCTTCTTGGTCTTGCATGGCAACTTAGAAATTTCGGAGTAACTTTAAATGTTTGCAATGTTTTGCTGTTGATGTCGTTTTATTTGTATAAATAATTTATGAAAACATAAACAAATAATTTGTAATATTTTTTTATATTTTAATATTAATTATTTTTAAATATTTTAAATGTAATGTATTAGGAATAATTGATGACAGACCATGAAATTATTTAAATATAATGCACACCCTGAGGTGGTAATGTGGTCACGATTTGAAGCAGAGTGGCTGTTCGGGTGTGCATACTTTTTCAATAATTACAGGGCCGGACCTTAAGACATAGTTTAGGGTTTAAAATAATTCCACACCTTAGAACGTCTGTCTACCAATCAGAATCAAGAATTCAAACAGACCTGTGGTATTATCATTTTTTTATTTATCAGGTTAGATTCATTCAAACCTGGATGTCTGAAATCAGCACCACAGCTCAACGTATCAGGAACACATGCAATAACTGCTTGGTTAAAGCACTGAAATATTATGGAAAACGTGTGCTCACCCAAACCATGTTAGTACACAATGTCGGACACAATGCATCAAACTTAGGAAAAGTAGAAAATATCTGTAAACTGCTACTAATGCTCCAAAAGCAGCTGTCGTGTTTCAACCTTTTAGGTCTTCATCAGAAACATTTGTAATTTATTTTATTATTTTGCTTGATGAAGACCGAGAGGTCAACGTGTTTCAGTTGTTAATTAAAACTTTGGAGCATAAATATCAGTGTGGGGACATTTACAAAAAAAATTTTCATCATATCTCTCAGATCAACTCTTTTTGGGTAGTTATTCAGAGAGCAGCAGCAGCTGTGTATATAACCATCTCAGAGTGTTGGCAGCCCTTGTTTCTCAACAGCTTCTGCGAGTTATACCAGCCGTCCGCCTCCAATTTCACAGCAGTTTTACCCCAGGATAAATAATGCTCTGTTTTCAGATGAAAAAAAATATTATATAAAAAAAGGAAATCACATTATGATTCATCAGTTTGTTTTTTTGTACCAACATTTTTATTAACCCCCCCCCAAAAAAAAAAACATTTCAATTGTCCTCGTTCCCTAGCCAAACCCCTGCCTCTCTTATTTATTCCATAGCGGGGGGCGGGTGGTGTGTGTGTGTGGGGGGGGGGTAACTTTTCCCCCCTTTCTCCATGACTGCTTCTTCTTGGTATTGGTAACAAATAATTTAATTGAGTGAAATGACCATGAAAAAACTATTACAGCAAGTCCTTAGCTGTGACAAATGCAAACAGGCGGCAGGGCTTGTTTACAGAAGGCCTGACGGAAATGGCTTTTTCCTGAAGTGTTAAAAGAGAGTACACGCAGCTAGTGGTCGGAGAGAAATTTCAAAGAGCACCAAGCAGGCATTCAGAGCACTCCACTGCAAGCACACACAGACAAACACACACACAAATACACAGAAGTGTTAGAAGCAGATAAGGATGCAGATGTCTGTACAAGGATTATCTCTCCATTTGATTTATTAGTGGTAACTAGATTTGCTAGATGAAAGTAATACAGAGAGGAATGGCACATGTCAGTTTTGTCCCAAAACTTGAAATAGTTAAATATGTAATGAAAAGACAGAATCTATTTTTTAAAAAGATAATTTTCCCCCCAATAGTTTTAAGAATAAATTAAACAAAATACAATAATTTAACAACTACAACAAAAAGTATGTTTATTTTCATATATATTTTATTATTGCTGTAAAATAAAAAAGGCATTTACAACACAAATACACATCTTTTACTTGAAACAAAGCATAATATAATAGCGATGAGACAAAACTGTCATGTTGCTGTAGTAACCTCCATTCCCTGAGGGAGGGAACGAGACTTTATGTCGATTGAAGTGACACCTTGTGAAGAAGACACCAGTCTTCCTTGGGAGCCTCGCGTACCTCTGAACTTGAGAAAAGGACAGTGTGAAATTGGCAGACAGAATTTGACACAACGTCTCGTTCCCTCCCTCAGGGAACGGAGGTTACGACAGTAACCATGACGTTCCCCTTCTGTCACTCACTCAACATTGTGTCGAATGAAGTGACAGAAGGGGTCCCATTCAAAAGTACTACGCACTAGTCCATGTTACATGAACTGACAAGACAGGTGCAAGCAGGCTGCTGCGTGGTAGAGGCAACTGTGTCGGCTGCACGTAGCCCTCCCCAACACCCCCAAAAGGGATGTAATTTACAGACTTTAGGTTCCCAGCACCCCTGAGGGGGGAACAGGTGCTACATGACTAGCATGGGAGTAAGCCCAGCAGCCTTTTCTCTCTCTATGTGTCTCGCCAGAATGCGGTCTTTCCCGGACCTATTCTTTCAGGGGCAAAAGACCCTGCTGAGGCCACATCCTGCCCAGGCGAGGGGGAGGTAACATGTGGCAAATACACCACGAGGGTTGTGAAGCCATACGTGGGAGCGGCGCGGTGGTAGGTCCTGCCTAATGAGGGGGGAGCTCTACAAGCACCATGACTGGGGGCAGAGGGACTGCCCAAGGGAGACGCGGGTCCGCCAACAGCGGGACCGTACCACAGAAAATAAATCATGGGGAGTTGCCTGAAGAGGGAACTAAGCCCGTGGAGCCCTACCCCAGTACAGAGCACCTGTGGCTCGTAGTGGGTCTGGACGCGAATTGCTCCACTGAATTCGCAGGCCAGAAGGCTAGGGAGGAGAACATCCAGGAAGCGACACTTAATGGCTAACAAGGGAGAGAAGGCGCATGTTGGTGATGGGCACTGTGTGCAAGCGGAACACCCGGTCGGTTGTGCCGCGTTATCGAGTTCTACCGGCTCAGACCTGACAAAAAACGAGTGTGATGGCCATACTAGCAGCCACACATGGAAGCAACAACTCACGGTGGTAACTTTCATTTCACATTACATATAATACAAAATAAATAACTGGACACACAGATTTTAGTTATAAAACAGTTTTATTAGTTATTTGACATTAGATATTTATTTGGTTGCACATATTTAGTTAACTTTGTCAATTTTGCTAATTTCAGGTTCATTATCTTAATTTAAGTTACATTCTGTGAAATGAATACTTTTTTTTTTTTTTTAGTTACCAGTTGCTGGGGAGTTGCTACTGGGGGTATCTGGCTGGCTGACAAAAGGACTTCCAACTAAATCCAAGCTGTTTAAGTAGGGTATGGATAATTGCACTGCACCATGTTCTCCCATGCCATGGGGGTGGCAGAGTTGTCTATTTTGGGTTGTGTTCTTTTCTTTGCTAGGTATGCTTTTGTTGTTTTAATTATATGATTGATTATCCTTAGTTTATATTAGGTAGCATTGTCTTAACAGGGTTTGTATTTATTGTGGTTTGTTTATATATTATGTGTTTGTCAAACAAGGATTCTACTCCCGGCCCTCCACCAGGGGACGGAGTGGTCTTGGTACCAGCTCCAGAGCTAATATCTGACTGCCTGGGTTGCCCTTTTCAGGAGCGCTTCATAGCTTTCCTGGTCCTGGAAGGGGTCCTGGAGACAGGGGGCATAGCTACCACAGGGGGACGACCTCGGCGAGCAGGCGGTGTGCGCTGGTTTGGCGGCGATGTGGGTTATTGCCTCCGTCTGCTTCTTCACTGCTGAAAACTGCTGAGCAAAGTCAGCAACGGTGTCGCCGTAGAGGCCAAGCTGGGAGACGGGGCCGTTGAGAAGCGCGTCTTGTCAATGTCATACATCTCTACCATTGTTGGTCATGTATTCAGATACAAGACAAAGGCAGGCCTAACACAGTCGTAAAGCCTGACTGAGGCCCACAAAACAAAGTCATAAATCTTACTGATAAAAACCGCGCCAAAATCAAACAAAGGGAGTACAAAACTGACTACAAATCCCAAGAAGCCTTTCTCACTTTAGAACTGTGTGAAATTCCAAAGGATCAAACTCTCAACTCCTTTTGGATGAGGCACTCAACAGAACGCACCTCAACTATGATGTCATCAGGAGTAGAAATACCTCGAAAATCATTCTGTACCTCGCTTCCAGTCACTTTGCTTGCCGTGCATAGATGCAGCTCATCGCTGCTCTCAGGTGTTGCCTCGTTGCACAAGGACTTTAAACTGCGGCCATACAATCTCCATCTTGCTGGACGAGTTGAGATTACTCTGTGTTCCACCGAACAATTTAATGGATCCGAAGGAGACCACCGAGCAATCTGCATCTTCATCCGTTTGCCTGCAGAAGTGAAGAAGAATCCCCTTTCCTCTTCAATCAATTTGATGTGGTTGATTTCTCCACCAGACCGCCGAGAATCAGCAGCCATACCGCCCGCCGACAGAGCGAGGAAACGGCCTTCCGTCATTACCCAAGCCTCAAGGAACCAAGACAGAGTCAAACGACGGATGAACACACGTTCTACATGTGTCCCCACTCGATCCAAGTAAGAGGTTAACGTCTGGGCAGAGATAGGATATTAAGGTGTGTTATTTGTGACAGCCGAGTCTGCTAAATGTGCCGTAGAACCAACAGCAGTGCTTCTCGTCAGTAGAGGTGAGTGGAACAAGGGTGAACTAAGCTTTGCTGTTGCACAACCGCTCGGCTCCGAAGAAAATATTCTGACTGACAGAAGCACGCCTGCTTCCCTTTATACCCGTATGTCCGGGGTGGGGCATGCAAATTCTGTCTGCCAATTTCACATTGGCCTTTTCTCAAGTTCAGAGGTACATGAGGCTCCCAAGGAAAACCCCTTGTGTCACTTCATTCGACACAACGTCGAGTGAGTGACAGAAGGGGAACTGCTATTATTCCAAATTACATGATTTTACACTTTTTTTTTTACATGTGGAAGTTACTCAACAAATTAAGTTATACTCACTCGTTCACTTATTCCATTCTCATTAAGGTAAACATTTATGAACATTTTTGAGCACAGACTGGTCATTTTGTGTGGAGATTCTAAACTCAAGAATTCAAAAATCAGTGTAAATAAAACAATCAGTGAAATTGTGCAACCTTTCATCATTACAAAAACCTCACTTAATTCCTCATTGCATAATATTACACATATTTTTAAACCTGTGAATAATACTAGGTCTTTCAGTTGTGGTACTGAAGGACTTGTAGGCTAAATAAATATTACAAATTAATATGCACTTATATTAATACTATAAATAATAAACTAAATCATATTAAATGCTTGAAATAATAAAAAATGTAGAATTTGCTTCATATATTCAAGTTCGCGCTTGGACTAACTTAATGCAGAATATGATTAATATTAATGTTAAATCTAAATGCTGTATTTTCTGGACCACAAATCATTATTTTCAGTATGATTATTTTATAAACATATACAGTAATAAATAAATGGCTCAATAAATTGTCAATTTTATCAAATTGAAAACAGATACAAAACTGTAAAGTTCTGTGAATTTCAAATTCAAATTAATCTATAGCTGGAAAAGCCAGACTTGATAGAGGCATGAAAAGCAGAATGCCTTTGCCTGTCCTTTGCTTTTAACTTTCTTTTTCTCCCCTCGTTCTCTCCTCCATTCCCTTTGTAAAGCTGGGGTCAAGACTTTCCTCACCCACGACATTTCACTACACATCTTGCCGTTTTGAACTACATCCAGCGCCACACAAGACAACTTCATCAAAGCGGTGCGGGGCCTAACGTGTCATCCTGCTGATCAAAAACATACAGTTCCATTTTCACTCCTCGAAACTGAAGTGGGGGGAAAAAATCTTCAAAGGATAGTCAGCTTCTTTCTAGCGCACACATAAGATGGTTTGTGATGCTGCCAATTTCTATTATAAATCTGCTCTGGGGATGGAGAGAAGAAGAGAGGATGAGAAGAAGGGATGGGAGGGGGTGAGTAAAATGAGATATGCAGAGGAATGCCCATTTTGGTATGAAAAAAAGAGGTAATATTCATTAGGTCCATCATTAAGATAAACAGTTCTTAATGACACCTGCTTTAATTGCTCTTGGTGGTTAATAGTGTACCATTTAATTTGTTAGAATGCTATCTGCTCATCCACCCTCGGGCACACTAACCTCAGAATGAGAGATCGAAAGAGAGAAAGTGACAGAAAGAATGTGAGTTCTGTGAGTAATTAAAAGACCCCCTAAGAAGTAGAAGCATCAGTCAGTTCAATATAAGAACATTAATTGCTTGGTATCAAAGCCATTCTTTCTGTCCTTTCTTTTTTTCCCCTCTAAGTTTCCGTTCTTCCCATACACTCACTTCTTAATCTTAGTCTACCAGGGAATGCTAATCAGACCCATGAGTATAAAGAAAGGAATTGATCACTATGTGCAGTCAGTATTTTAGATGCTTATCACAGGAACATCCATGCTAGAATTGTTCTGACATTTTCTTCTGCACTGCAGAGAAATCATTCTGACAACCAGGACTGTCTGAAAATTTCAGACAGATGAATGCAATCTTTCAAAAACATTATTTCTCAAAGATTACACTTCAGTGTTTCTTTTGTCAAAAAAAAAACATTTTGTTACTGTGTTGGGTCACAAAATGATGTATAATATAAAGGTCCTGAAGCATAATCAGTTGAGAACCACTGATACATCGCTTCTGTTTTCTTAACTGTAAGATTACATTTCTGAAGATAAGTAACAACAAACAAAAGGACCAATATGTGTAAGTTACATATAATTTCTGCAATTACATTTTAGGTGTCAATTATTATTGCCACCTTGAGATCAGAAAAAATAAAATAAATAGCACAGAGTGATAGACAGGCTCAGCAATGTTCCATGTTATCCAAATTCTCCTTTACATAAAAGATGGATGTTACCAACTGTGCTCTTGTGATTGGAAACAAGGGCATGCCGAGCTGTCTGAGAACTATTGGCTCAAACCACTGAACAATTCACTGAAGGAAAAAAAAAAGAGTTTTGAATAACTTTGATTTATTTTCAAATTAGACCTGGCATATTTCATCCCTGTGAGGAAAATACACTAATATTTAGTTGGACCACCTTTATCTTTGATTACGGCGTGCATTTGTTGTGGCATTGTTTCGACAACCTTATGCAACATCACAACCTTTATTTCCATCCAGAATTACATACATTTTTGGCAGAGATCTTGTATTGATGATCAGAGAGTCGAACACTCTGTAAAGTATTCTCCAACACATCCCAAAGACTTTAAATAGGGTTAAGGTCAGGACGCTGTGGTGGCCAATTCATGTGTGAAAATGATTCCTCATGCTCCCAGAACCACTCTTTCACAATTTAAGCCAAATTTAATCTTGGCATTGCCCTCCTGGAATATGCCTGTGCCATCAGGGAAGAAAAAATCAATTGATGGGATAACCTGGTCATTCAGTACATTCAGGTAGTCAGCTGACTTCATTTTATTGCTGCTTAATGTTGCTGAGCCTAGACCTGACCAATTGCAGCAACCCCAGATCATAACACTCCCTCCAGAGGCTTGTACAGTGGGCACTATGCATGACGGTTGCATCGCTTCATACACTTCCCTTCTTACCCTGATGCGCCCATCACTTTGCAATCGGGTAAATCTTTACTTTTCAGACCACATTACTCTTTTCATTGATCCACAGTCCAATCTTTATGCTCCCTAGCTAATTGAAGACGTTTTTCTGATTAGCCTCTCTATCAAGTGTCTTTTTTGTGGCCACAAAAGTGTTAAGTTCTTGTGGCATTGTGCATGTGGAAATGCTCTTACTTTCACTATTAAACATAGCCTTGACTTCTACTGACGATGTTTTACGATGTGACTTCACTAAGCATTTTGCCATGCAGATCCAAGATGGCGGCGCGGTAGCACGCAGCGGCCACTCCGGATCCACAATGGTGCTATTTTTGTTAAAAAAGCCAGACTTTTGCAGCACATGGACATCGGAGCAACCGGTGTTCGTGTCTACCATCGCCAGACACTACTAAAATATAAGACTCATGCAAAAACCAAGCTGCGTGATGACCCGCAGGAGGCGCTACGCGTACTCGGCTTGCTGCGGAGACCAGGCCTCCAGTCCTCGGCGTCGCCTGATGCCGGTGGCCGGGGGAGATTACGTCGTAGGCGGTGTGCGAGAAAGCGGAAGCGCGGCAAGAGGGCAGGGGTCCATGCTAGGCTAAAAACAAGCCCTAGCCGGCCGGCTCTCCCGTCTATCCTGCTCTCAAATGTTTGCTCCCTGGACAATAAACTGGACTATATCCGACTTCAGCAGGCTACGCAGCGTGAGTTTAGAGATTGCTGCGTCTTCGTTTTAACGGAGACGTGGCTCAGCGACAGAGTTCTGGATGCCGCCATTCAGCTAGACGGGCTCGCCTCGTTTTGTGCCGACAGAAATACAGCTCTCTGCGGTAAGACTCGCGGTGGTGGCTTGTGTGTTTACATCAACACGGAATGGTGCAAGAACTCTATGCTAGTCTCTAGTTACTGTTCATCGCTGTTGGAGCTTGTGACTGTTAGATGCAGACCTTTTTATCTACCACGGGAATTCCCCACTGTTTACATAACCAGAGTTTACATTCCCCAGCGCTAACGCTAAGGAAGCGCTCTGTGAACTGTATGGGGCTATGAGCGAACTGCAGAACGCTCACCCCGACGGACTGTTTATTGTCGCCGGAGATTTCAACCATGCGAATCTCAAGACAGTGCTCCCTAAATTCCATCAGTATGTGGACTTTGCAACGAGAGGGGCGAACGCTCTTGATCTTGTTTACACAAACATCGCAGGCGCGTACCGGGCAGAGCCCCACCCCCACCTCGGCTACTCAGACCACATCTCTGTTATGTTAATTCCAGCATACAGACCGCTCGTCAGACGCACAAAACCGCTTCAGAAGCAGGTGAAAACCTGGCCAGCAGGAGCCATCTCTGCTCTTCAGGACTGTTTTGAGTGTACTGACTGGCACATGTTCAGGGAGGCTGCAAAATATGGCGATTCTACCAACTTGGAGGAATACACAGCATCAGTGACCAGCTACATCAACAAGTGCTTTGATGATGTCACTTTCTCCAAGACCATCACCACACGCTCCAACCAGAAGCCATGGATGACTGCGGAGGTGCGCACGCTGCTGAGGTCCCGAGACTCCGCCTTCAGAGCAGGCGATAAGGCAGCCCTAAGAACAGCTAGTGCCAAACTGTCATGGGCAATCAGAGAGGCAAAGCGTGCACACACCCAGAGAATCCACAGTCACTTCCAGGACAACGTTGACACGCGGCGCATGTGGCAGGGCATCCAGGCCATCACCAACTACAGGACAACATCAGTTGCCTGTGACAAAGATGCCTCCCTTCCAGATGCGCTGAACGACTTCCACGCTAGGTTTGAAGTGCAGAACGACGTTGTGGCGAGGAAGACCAACCCTTCTCCCAACGACCAGGTGCTCTGTCTTACCACGGCAGATGTGAGGAAAACTCTACGTAGTGTCAACCCACAGAAGGCTGCTGGACCAGACGACATTCCTTGCAGAGTGCTCAGAGGATGTGTAGACCAGCTAGCAGATGTTCTTACTGACATCTTCAACATCTCTCTGAGCAGCGTCATCGTTCCATCGTGCTTCAAGGCCACCACCATCATCCCCATGCCAAAGAAGTCTTCAGTGTCCTGCCTCAATGACTACAGTCCCGTCGCACTTACACCTATCATCATGAAGTGCTTCGAGAGGCTCGTCATGAGGCACATTAAGACCCAGCTGCCCCCCTCAATAGACCCAC